>NC_041049.1:2592285-2809785 GCF_900634775.1 Gouania willdenowi
GTGTCAGGAGATGAAAACGTGAAAGCAGAATGATGAAGAACAGTTGGTGGAGCGATGAGTCATCGTTCTGTGAGCCGGGACTTCTCCTCGGTCGGATCAGGACCGTCCATCTGTCCTCGCGGCCTCCTGCCAGAGGCTCCTTCATGGTGTCTCAGTGTTCCAACGCAGTCCCAGGCCTGGAGAGTTTAGGAGACGTAACGCCTCCACTTTCACCAAAACGTGAGAGAAAAATGCTGCTACTGCCTTTTTATCAGCCTCCACATATTCAACAATCACTTGGTTTGTAAAGATGTCAAGAAACAGTCAGGCATCAGTAGGACAATACAAAACAAAATGAGACAAGACAGGACAAGGAAATATGAAATAGAATGGGTCAGAGGTGTTGTGTGTTTTTCTGTCATTCTGTGTGTCTTTGTATATTTCTGTTGTCCTTTTGTGTATTTTTCCTGTAAAATATATGTTTTTTGGAGTCATACTGTGTATTTGTATGTGTCATTTTGCGTTTTTTTTTCTTCTACATTTGTTGTCATTTTCTGTAATTTTGTTTATTTTTCTGAGTAATTTTGTGTATTACTGTTATCGTTTTGTTCATTTTTGTAGTCGTTCTGTGTGTTTTTGGACTATTTTCTGTGTTTTATCTTGTCTTTTACTGTATTTTCCTGCAATGTTGTAATTCTTTGTAATTTTTCAATGTATTCTTGCTTTTGTTTTGTGTATTTTTCTGTCATTTTGTACATTTACTTGGGGGGCCGCATAAAAATAGACAGAAGGCCGCATGACAAATCCAGCTAAGACAAGATTAAATATTACAAAAAAAATGAATTCCAAACAAGGCAAGACAAGAAAAGAAAAGACATGACAAGTCTAGATAAGTCAAGATAAAAGAATACAAGATATCTAAAGCAAGCAAGGCAAGACAAGAAGAGGCAAAGCCAGACATGAGACATCACACATGGGACCAGACAAGTTAAGTAAAGAAAAAACAAGACAAGTACAGATGTGAACAAGACAACATCTAGATAAAACCAAGGAAAGACACAGGAAACGAGATAAAACAAGACAAGTAAAGAAAAGACTAAAAAAGACAAGTCCAGATAATACTAGCTATAGGAATACAATAAATATGAATTCCAGGCCAGGCAAGGCCAGACACAACGAGACAAGACAAACTAAATAAAGAAAAGACAAGACAAGTATACATAAAACCAGTACAGATAAGTCAAGACAAGACAACTTTAGATAAGACAAGGAAATTAAAGATTAGAGACAAGATAAAATAAGTCCATAAGACAAGATAAAATAATATAAGAAATATCAATTCAAAGTTACCAAGACAAGAAAAGACAAGGCAAGGCTGGACAACACACATGGGACAAGACAAGCTAAATAAAGAAAAAACAAGACAATTCTAGATAAAACCAGTACAGATAAGACAAGAAAGGACAACTTCAGAAAGACAAGAAAATTAAAGAGAAAGATAAAATTATTCTAGATAAGACAAGACTAGACAGGACGAGACAAGGCAAAGAAATACACAAAGTAAATGGATAAAACAAGACAAGTCCAGATAAGACAAGATAAAAGAATACAAAAAAATATGAATTCGAAGCAAGGCAAGACAAGAAAAGACAACTTCAGAAAAGACAAGACAATTGAAGGTTAGAGAAAAGGACGAAACATGGCAAGGAAAGACACTAAGACAAAAGATATAACAAGACAAGTAAAGAAAAAAATAAGTTAAGAAAAAAACAAGACAAGTCTAGATAAAACCAAGGAAAGACACAAAGGGGAAACAACAAGACAAGTCCAGATAAGACTAAAAGAAAACAAGAAATATTCATTCCCAGCAAGGCAAGGCCACACACAATGAGACAACACACATGGGACAAGAAAGTAAAGAAAAAAAGACAAGTCTAGGTGAGAGAAGAAAAGACAACTTCAGAAAAGATAAGAACATTGAAGATTAGAGACAAGATAAAATAAGACAAGATAAGACAAGACTAGACAAGATGAGACAAGGCAAGGAAAGGAAAGACACAAAGTAAATAGATAAAACCAGACAAGTCCAGATATAGTTTGACGGAGGTATAGATGGATGGAGGGTTGGAGGGATAGAGGGATGGAGGGATAGTTTGATGGAGGTATAGAGGTATAGATGGATGGAGGAATGGAGGTGGAGTAGAGAACCTGACTCTAACTGTTGGTATTCAGGCCCATTTCTCTTTAAAGCCTCCGTTGCTTAGAAACAGAGTTAGTTTAGATTTCTCTGCAGTGAGAGAAAAGATTTAGACTGAGAGACACAAACAAACTGCAAAGTCATCTTTACTTTTAGAGTTTCACTTTATTTCTGTAAGTCAAACAGTTCTATATACAAAAGATAGGATAGGACGACATAAGACAAGACAGGACCAGTCTAGACAGTATAAGACCAGTCAAGTCCAGATCAATCAAGACGAGACAAGACAAGACAAGTCAAGGCAAGGCAAGACAAGACCACTCCAGTCAATTCCAGATCAGACAAGAAAAGGCAAGTCATATTTATTCAAGACAAGACTAATCATGTCAAGACACGTCAAGAAAAAAAACAAGTCAAGACAAGACCAGTAAAATCAAGACTAGACAATACAAGACAAGACAAGATCACTCCAGGCAATTTCAGATTAGACAAGAAAAGACAAGTCATGTCGATTGAGGACCTGACAAGACAAGACCAGACAACTCATGTCAAGACAAGTCCAGAAAAAACAAGTCAAGACAAGATCAGTCAAGGTTAATCAAGTAAAGACACAACAAGACAAAATAAGATCACTCCAGTCAATTTCAGATCATACAAGAAAAGATAAGTCACAAGACAAAATAAGTACTGAAAAAGACAAGACAGGACAATTTAGAAGAAAAAGAGGTCAAGACGACTCAAATTAGGTCCAAAAAGGAACTCCCAATTCAAGATTAGACAAGACAAGACAAGTGCAGACAAGAAAATTTAAGTCAAGATGAGTCATGACAAAACAAGACTTTATCATCATTAGTCCCACAATAGGAACATTTGGTTATTATGGCAACAATAAATATACATAAATAAGGAATAAAAAGCTATAAAAACATTTGGAGAGAATTGGAGATGAATAACTCTTTTTATATAAAACAATAAATACAATTAGCAAAACAAAACAGAGTTGCTTTTGCAGATATTTCAATAATAATAATAATAACAATAATAGGTTAGATCAGGTAGATCTTAATTTACGTGAGAATTAACAGTACACTCGCAGAAAAATCTTAAGTGATAGATTTTAGAAATATAAAGTCATTTTTATAAGTGTTTCTATTATGAATACAATAAAGTGTATAGTGCCAATGAGTATGTTACATATGTTGTATAAGTATATATAATAAACACAATATTAATTTACATTTCTCATAGAAATATTGATGTTAAATGATCACGTATTATATGAATAAATATTTTCATTAATAAATATTTTGAGTACAAAGTGGGTTTTTAGTTTTACATACTGTATTTAAAGTGTATATTTGCCGCCCCCTGGCGGCACTAATGTGTCACCACTCCCTCTGTCTGCGTCTCATTACATAATTACTCAGATTTTATATAAGGATAATATGACGCATTTGTTTTCCACGACAGCAAAGAAAGATACAACATTTAGAAAGGAGACGAACTTTAAAAACACAAGAAATTATGTTTAAATTTCCACTCAGAGCAGATTAAAGATGAAATTAGGAGTGAGAATTAATGCCAGGCCGGGTTACAATGAAGAAGTTTTTAACTACTTACTGAACCCTGTTATAAAACTCTCCATAAATCAAAACTGTTTGTCAAAGTTACAGCAGAAAACTCCAGTTTCTGCTGACTCATGGTTGGATAAGCAAAGTAAGAACAGTCAGTGGGTGAATTTTAATCATTGTGAGAATCACAGAAAAAAAAAGAAACATGATATAAAGTTCAGTTCTAGATAGCTTACTGTATCTATTATCACTAATCAATTAATATCAATGTATTTATTTTTAAAAGAATGCCAGAGTTTTAGGGTTTAAGGTTAAACACAAGATGTTTAAATGTTACATTTTACTAAAACAAAACATGACGTTTTATTTTGGTGTTTGAATTAGAAATTAGATATATCTAATCATAATGATATCAATCATCTCTGTTTTCTGAAAGATTATGACATTTGATAATGTTAATTACATAATGTTATTATGAAGCTTAATTGTGTTTCTAAAAAAACAAAAAACAAAGAGAAGTTTCTCGAACTTAAGGGGAAAGAAATAAAGATTTATTATTATGAGAGAATTTAAAGTTGTGTTGGAATAAATAAACGATAATAAATATTAAGGATCACCTGATTACAAACATCAGGAATGAATAAATAAATATATTAATTAATTAATTAATTAATTAACCAACTAGTTAGTAATTTAATTCAATAATTCCTTGATGTATTTATTTATTCTTTTTTTAGAAGCACAATTTAGCTTAGTAACAATATTGTGTTATGTGTGTAGCTAACATAATCAAATGTTGATATCATACAGTTATATATTAATTGTCTTATGTTTAACCACAAATCATAAAACATTAAAAATGAATAAATACCTGTATATAAAATAATGAATTAATCAATCAATCAATCACAATTTCACATACATTACCTAATGTAACTCATTCCTCTCATTAGACACATTATTATAAACCATTTGTAATTAATACTTAAGTATTAATTTAAATTAAGATATAATATGATCACCCTATGTTTGTAAACGATACATAATAATCAGGTTAATTTTTATTCAATATATAAATACAAAGTTTATACATTGGTTATAACGTATCATTGTTAATAATTTTGTGTTTATTTGTGTTTGTTGCAGTAAAAAAATAAAAAAAATAAACCGCTAACCAGTTTATGCAATGATGACCGCGTGTGTGTGCGCGCGCCACAGACTGCAAAACACGCCGCAGAAACGTGACCCCGCTTCTGACCAATCAGAGAGCGGGTGTGTGGTGGAGATGGGCGGGGCCTGTGCAGTAAGGGGCGGAGCGGTGACAGTCTGTCTGTGGCTGAGAGCTGCGCTGGGTTTACGTGGACGAAAAGCGGACAATTTGATCGTTTTTACCGACGAAAACTTCTAACTACACACGCAGACACACACCGGAAGAGGAGCGAACGACACCGGAAATCTTTGTGAGCCACGAGCGGTGGATTTTAGCTAAAAAAAAAAAGGAGCTGCTGTTTGGGTGTTTACATAACCTGCTTTCCACGGTCCTAACACGGAGTGACCCCGATTATCACCGCCTCACAGGCCGGTAAACACACCCACATACAGTCCGTGAGTAAAAAGCGAACATTTAGAGACGTTTGTTTGTGTTTAATGACTTTTTAGACGCGCTTATTTAAACCATTAAGAAAAACAAGTTATACAACCAGCCGGGAAAGCAGTGCCAAGCACCGGGTCCTAAAGCCCGCCGGGTTGGAGATTGCTCGCTGTCCTTCAGACAAATGCTGCAACACTTCCACGTTTGTGCGCGAACCAACGCTATGGAAGAGATTCAGTTAGAGGAAGGCTAATTTAATCCTATTTCAAGAACGTTTTTACAAAACATCCGGAATTTAAAGGACGTATTTTTTTTTCTGCACGAACCGTTTTTTTAAGTCCAGTTCTTTGCGTCCACAAACTGCGGATAAAACCCCAACAGAAGCAGAAGAAGGTCCCATTACAAGGACTCGCCCAGTTGAGTAATGGTCATTAATACGATCCACTGGTTCAGGAAGGGCTTACGGCTCCACGACAACCCGGCGCTGAAGGAATCCCTGCAGGGAGCGGATACCGTCCGCTGCGTCTACATCCTCGACCCCTGGTTCGCGGGTTCGTCCAACGTGGGCATCAACAGGTGGAGGTGAGACACACACACGCACACACACACACACACACACACACACGCAGTATTTACATAATTAAATTAGACCAGTTAACAAGTAATAATAAAAAAAACACAGCTGAATAATATAATAGTAAAGTGAAAATGCATTGGAAAAAAGGTAAATATTAATTTAATAATGATAATGCAAACGTTTGATCTGTACTAAATTGTCATCACGAACACGATTAGAAATAAATAATGGCAACAAAAACACAACTACTTAAAAAAAAACACAGAAAATGACAACAAATTCACACAATGGCTTCAAAACACACAAAATGACGAACAAAGACACATAAAATAACAACCAAAACAGCAAAAATGCACAAAACAACATTGAAAAAACACAAAATGACAACATAAACATAAAACACGCACACACAAAATGACAAACAAATACATAAAATGAACCCACGCTCTTTTAGCGCAGAGTTTAGAAAATGGCCAATTTCGTATGTGTTCGAAACTCGACATTTTGATAGAGGTCACAATCCAACACCAATCCACCAAATTTGAATGAAATCAACCTGTCTCCATGGAGACAATGGTAGACTTAACAGTGATGATGTCAGAATTCCAAAATGTGGATGGTAAAATGAATGGGATATACTGTATATATTTCTGTATTCGTTGCCAGAACATTAGCAACATTAAATAACCTTTTCCTTGTCCAATTATCATTAATTTCCTGAAAATTTCATCCAAAGCCATTTATATCAAGTTATTGTGTACACAAACACACAAACAGACTTACAATATACTTTATACTACAAAAACACACAAAGTGACAACTAAAAACACACATAAAGACAACTAAAAACACACATAAAGACAACTAAAAACACACATAAATACAACTAAAAACACACATAAATACAACTAAAAACACACATAAATACAACTAAAAACACACATAAATACAACTAAAAACACACAAAACAACAAAAAAATTAAAATGACAACCTAGACACACAGAACAACTACAAAAACACACAAAACATCAACAAAGCAACAACAAAAACACAAAATAACCAAAACATTTTACTTTCATTGGTTGAGTTGAGTGTCGCTAAAGTTCCTGATGATGATGGATGACGAGTCCAACTGAGTCCAGCTAGTGATTAATGATTAGTGATTAGTAATGAATTATTAGTGATTAGTAATGAGTGATAAGTGATTAGTGATGAATGATTAGTGATTAGTGATGAGTGATAAGTGATGAATGATTAGTGATTAGTGATGAGTGATTAGTAATGAATGATTAGTGATTAGTGATAAGTGATGAATGATTAGTGATTAGTAATGAATGATTAGTGATGAGTGATAAGTGATTAGTGATGAATGATTAGTGATTAGTAATGAATGATTAGTGATTAGTAGTGAGTGATTAGTGATGAATGATTAGTGATTAGTAATGAATGATTAGTGATTAGTGATGAATGATAAGTGATTAGTAATGAGTGATTAGTGATTAGTAATGAGTGATGAATGATTAGTGATTAGTAATGAATGGTAAACCAGTCATAAACTCATTCTGATGGTAATCGTCTCTAAATCAGGCCTCAGGCTGTTTCTATGCTTTGGTTCATATGATAAATTCAGTGTTTAACTGAACACTCTTCATAAAACATTATGGCAGTGTCTACACACACGCAGCGTTGAAAAGGAAAGCACAAGTAGGTCAGCGCGTTGGCAGAGAACTCTGGGGTTTCTGACCTACTTCTGCTGCAGAGCTGGATGCACGTTTGTGGTAGCGCAAGGCGCTAATCCCTGAGCTAAAGCTCTGATACAGACGATCTGTGGCTTTATTCAGGCTTCATCTTCAGATAGAAGAGAAAGAAGAGAGAGGAACAGCTTGGTGTGAATCTGTGGGAGGGAGGTCACATGGCCTCTGATTGGACGTCATGTGTTTACAGCAGACGTGGGCCACATGTGGCCCCCACAGAAATACAGCAGAACACACAAAATGAGAACAAACAGAACACTTTACTGTTCTTTCCTTGTTTTACACCTTTACTTATACTGTCTTAGCTGATTTGTTGATACAACTTTTTATTTCCGATATGATACCGATATTGCAGCCTTGCGTATCTGTCGATATCGATATCACGATGAATCATACATACATTTTTTTAATTTAGAAATTTCTCTCTCTCTCTAATAAAGAAATAATAATAACTTGTTTTATAGTGTGGAATGTTAGAAAAGGCTTAATCAGCTGATGTTACTCAAACAGAGAACAATTGTCAGCAACAGTAGGGATGAGAAAAACTGACCTATTTTTTATTAACCAATTGGTTTCATCATTTTTAACCTTAGTTCAACATAATATCTACAGTATTCTACAATTGAATAAAAGAAATAAAAAATGATGTACAAATACATGTAATTTGTATTGAACAAAATACATGGTAAAACAATCTATAATAACATGAATTATTGATTGGCGTAGAGCAGTTTATTTGTCTATTTCTGATACAAAGTGTGATCTCACTTGTGTGTTAGGATACGTTTATGTGTGCGACCCTAAGGTACGTCCATACCAAAGGACATCTTTGCATCAGTTCAAGTCAAACACCTGTTTTTTGGTCTTAACCTCCAGACTATAATTCTGCTGATTTCATCCAGGACTAAACAGGAAGCCTCCACCTACGTAGCAACCGTACGGGAAGCAGCGCGTTACTGCTGCTCCACACACACACACACACACGTTTCTGTCTGCACACATGACCAAAATAAAAGCCCGTCACTGTCTGTGTCTGTGGGCAGGAGAAGAAAAACAAAGCGTCAGTTTATGATGTAACAATAAATAAATATGCTAACACACACTAATGGCTGACTCACAAACATTCACAACAAGGACGAGTTTCTCATGCAGAAAGGCTCCTCCTCTATAGCAGGGGTTCTCAACTTTGGGGTCAGGACCCGGACCCCTTAGTGTTAAAGGTCCTTTGCATGGGCTTTACAGTGGTTACAGTCTGGTTGTGGCTAGAAGGTGCCTCTAGAGGGACCCCATGTAATTTCACTGCTCGTCACTGATTGGTTCTTGGTTGTGTCACAGGTTCTTACTGCAGAGTCTGGAGGATTTGGATTCCAGCCTCAGGAAGCTCAACTCTCGTTTGTTTGTGATCCGCGGACAACCGACTGATGTCTTTCCCCGACTCTTTAAGGTACATCCCACGTGCATTAGGAAGTCCTCTAACTCCTTTAGGAAGTCTCCTAACTCCTTTAGGAAGTCCCCTAACTCCTTTAGGAAGTCCCCTAACTCCTTTAGGAAGTCTCCTAACTCCTTTAGGAAGTCCCCTAACTCTTTAGGAAGTCTCTTAACACCTGTAGGAAGTCACCTAACACCTGTAGGAAGTCACCTAACACCTGTAGGAAGTCACCTAACACCTGTAGGAAGTCACCTAACACCTGTAGGAAGTCACCTAACACCTTTAGGAAGTCACCTAACACCTGTAGGAAGTCACCTAACTAATTTCCTTAACTCTGTGACATAATCCACAGAGTTAGGGAAAAGTGGATAGGAAAGGAGATAGGAGGGACTATTCAGACGCACCCTAACTCTCCCATAAAAAGTGCGCTGACACGCTCTGGTGGCTGAAGTTAGCAAGTAAATCACGGATGGTTGAAGGACTCCTACCCAAAAGGACTTTTATCCTCAGGGTTTTTATCTTCATCCTTTAGGCATAGATCTAGTAATTAGTACATTTCAAAGATTTGAGGCCAGATCTGTAAAAACAGTGAAGTATGTCTTTAAAGACGACAAGACGAGTAAAAGAAAACACGCGTTGCCCTTTGAATGCAAATAATGAAATAAATACATTAGTGTTTTGCTGTAGTTTAGTGTCTAATAACGATTAGTTTGATGTGATGTGTTGACGCTGGTTTGTTGGCGGTTTGTCAGGAGTGGAAGATCTCCCGTCTGTCATACGAGTACGACTCGGAACCGTTTGGGAAGGAGCGAGACGCTGCCATTAAGAAGCTGGCCTCAGAGGCTGGAGTGGAGGTGACGGTTCGCATCTCCCATACCCTCTATGACCTGGACCGGTGAGTCAGCGTTTCAGTGACGCGTGCTACAGGGGTGGGAGGAGTCAGCCTGATCTCTGTGTTATGTCGCCCCCCTCCCTACAGGATCATAGAGCTGAACGGGGGCCAGTCCCCGCTCACCTACAAGCGTTTCCAGACCCTCATCAGCCGCATGGACGCGGTGGAGCTGCCCGCCGACTCCATCACCGCTGACGTCATGGGAAAGTGTAAGACGCCGCTGTCAGACGACCACGACGATAAGTTTGGCGTTCCGTCTCTGGAAGAGCTGGGTGAGTCTGAGCCCCCTGACCAACGTTTAGAACCACCATCACAGACGCACAGAGACTGACATCCATGAACCCCCACAGGGTTTGACACCGAGGGTCTGACCTCGGCCGTGTGGCCTGGAGGAGAAACAGAAGCACTGACACGTCTGGAGAGACACCTGGAGAGAAAGGTCTGTACAACCCACACGTCACAAATCATCATAATCTTATTATTATCACAGCTAACGTCCAACACTCACAAAATAATACATTTTTACTGGAAAAAAATTATGAAATGCAATTTTATTTAATTACAATGTATTTAAATTATGGAATTAAAAATCTGTTTTAGTGGAAAAATGCAATCTTTAAAAAAAAAAAAAATCTATTAAAATTATGGAATAATAACAAAAAAACATATACATTTTTACTGGAAAAAAAGTAGTAAATTGCAATGTTTTTCCAAAATTTAAATATATTAAAATTATGCAATAAAAACAAACAAATGTACATTTTTTTTAACTGGAAAAAAGTAATACCGGTACAATGCAATTTAAAAAATACATAAATTGTGGAATAAAAACAAGCAACATAACTGCTTTTGACATATTTAAATAATTTTTCCTTGAATTGAAATATATATTAATGTTCACGATACTTTGCATTATTTCTATATTATATACATGTAATAATTAATATATTATATATGATATCGCCAAAGTCAAATCTGGAAAATGAAGCATTAAATGTGTGAGTATTGTTTATTAATTCGGATTAAATATATAATTTTTAATTCCATCTTGTTTACAGTAATGTAAGTGTTTGTGTTTATTTACAGTAATATTTTTCATCCCATTGAGAAATGAAACGGCTTCCTGTTGTTGTTGTTGTTTAAATGTGTGTTGTGATGTCATCTCTCTCTCTCTCCAGGCGTGGGTGGCTAACTTCGAGCGTCCCAGAATGAACGCTAACTCTCTGTTAGCGAGCCCGACCGGCCTCAGCCCGTACCTGCGCTTCGGCTGCCTCTCCTGTCGCCTGTTCTACTTCAAACTCACCGACCTGTACCGGAAGGTAGGAGCACAGCCACACATCAATAATATCATTATAGCAATAATACATGTTTAGAATTCATGGTTAATTTATTTATGAGATTAATATTATGTTTTGTATTTAAATGCACACAATTTTATAAATATAATATATATATATATATATATATATATATATATATATATAAATATATATATATATATATATATATATATATATATATATTAAAATCCAAGCAAAAGTATTTAAAAATGCCACAACATAAGCAGTTATATTTTTGTTTTTATTCCATAATTTTAATAGATTACTTTTTTTTTTTAAAATTGCATTTTATTACTTTTTCCCAGTAAAAATTGCTATATTTTTTGTATTTATTCCATAATTTTAATAGATTTAATTTTTTTTTAAAAAGATTGCATTTTTTCCACTAAGAGATGTATTTTTTTTTTTTAAATTACATAATTGTAGTAGATTTCAACTTTGTTAAAACACGTCCATCCTCCCCCGCTCTGCGCCACCTGCAGGTGAAGAAGAACAGCTCTCCGCCGCTGTCGCTCTACGGCCAGCTGCTGTGGCGTGAGTTCTTCTACACGGCCGCCACCAACAACCCGTGCTTCGACAAGATGGACAGCAACCCCATCTGCGTCCAGATCCCCTGGGACCGAAACCCCGAGGCGTTGGCCAAGTGGGCCGAGGGCCGCACCGGCTTCCCCTGGATCGACGCCATCATGACGCAGCTGAGGCAGGAGGGCTGGATCCACCACCTGGCCCGGCACGCCGTGGCCTGCTTCCTGACCCGGGGAGACCTGTGGATCAGCTGGGAGGAGGGCATGAAGGTAAACCCCATCTTAACATTTATGCTAGCAGCGTTTTCCTGGTATTTATGTGGTTTAAAGTCAATTTTTTTATCATCGTCTGGAATGAAAAAATTCAACTTTAGCGGAATTTAAATCTTTAATTATTGATAAAAAAAATAAATAAAAAATTACTGGATAAAAGTAATTAAATTGAATTTTAAAATATATTAAAGATTATGGAATAAAAATAAAAAACTATTTTACTTAAAAAAAAATAATAAAAAGCAATTTTTTTTAATCAATTAAAAATATGAAATATTGTTTTTTTAATATGTACTGGAATTGTTTTATTATTATTATTATTATTTAAACCTATTAAAATTGTGGATTAAAAATTAACTGGAAAAAGTAATAGCATGCAATAAAAAAAAAAGTTAAATCTATTAAAATTATGGAATAAAACTGGAAAGTCATAAAAACATTTTTTTTAATGAAAATCTATTAAAATTATGGAATTTTAAAAGAATAATATTTTTTACTGGGAAAAATTATAAAAACGCAGTTTAAAAATAAATTGAAATCTATTTAAATTATGAAATTGAAAAAACATTTATTTTATTGGAATATATGTAATCTTTAAAACTTTTTTATCTATTTAAAAAAGTAGTAAAATGCAATTATTATTTTTAAATCTATTAAAATTATGGAATAAAACCCAAATAATATTTTTTTTTTTTTTTTTACTGTAATCTATGAATCTAGATGATTTTCAGGAGAATAAAACTACCATCATTGATAAAGTGTGTTTTTTTTTTTTAATCAAAGCTGGTGCTCTGGTTTCCTCTCAGGTGTTTGAGGAGCTGCTGCTGGATGCTGATTGGAGCGTCAACGCTGGCAGCTGGATGTGGCTCTCCTGTAGCTCCTTCTTCCAGCAGTTCTTCCACTGCTACTGCCCCGTGGGCTTCGGCCGACGCACCGACCCCAACGGGGACTACATCAGGTGGGAACATGTACAGTAATCCATGATGTTCCAACAAAATTTAGCACAGACTGAGATCAAACACTGAACAAAAAGTCAACGTTTAGAGCCTTCTCCAGAGATCGGCCAACAGGGGGCGTGGCCAACTACACAGTTCTGCCAAAAATCTAACTGAGCTTTTCATGTTGTTCTGAGACGTGACTCTTAAAACAAGTATTTTAAGACAAAATAAGCCATAAAATAAAAATACATCATTATAGGCCATATTGTAATTTTCTCCCATATCGTCGAAATAGAAATTTCGATATATCTTGAATCTTGATACATTGCCCAGGCCTACCTGAAACACCAATAAACATGCATAGAAAACATTAAAAAAATGCCTAAAAACGTCATAAACTTAATTGTTGTTATTTTTAATATTTTTGCACCTTATCTTTTATTTGCATATGTTCTTTGTGTAGTCTCGCTCCTTTTTTCTGGGTGTATAATTATTATTATTAGTGTTTATTTATATATATATATATTAATATATATATATACGTATGCTGCTCTTTGCCCTTCAAATTACCCCTCGGGGTTTAATAAAGTATTTGGTGATTCTTTACAGTAGGTTTAAAGTCGTCGTTAAATTAATAACCACAACATGACATATTGTTAAGAAAACAAAATTCTGACAATTGGCATCTAAAATACCTAAAATTACTTTCAAAATCAGAGAAAGAACTCATAAGGACACATCAAAGCGGTCAGCAGATGCCTCTGAGGAAGACTGACTACCCTTTTATTTTCCCCTCTCTAAAGTGTAACACTGCCCTCTATCTGAAATAAATTATTATTACTATTACATGTCGCATCAACGTCAAATGACATAAGAAGACGTTAATTTTATTGATATTAAATATTATTGAAATGTTTAAAAAAAATTACAAACGTATTGTGCAAAGAAAACAATTGTCATGGTGTTTTCTGACTGTTCCTCGCTGCGTTCCAGGCGCTATCTGCCCGTCCTGCGCGGCTTTCCCGCCAAGTACATCTACGACCCGTGGAACGCCCCCGAGGCCGTGCAGAAAGCAGCTAAGTGTGTGATCGGCGTGCACTACCCTAAGCCCATGGTACACCACGCTGAGGCCAGTCGGCTCAACATAGAGCGAATGAAGCAGATCTACCAGCAGCTGTCCTGTTACCGAGGCCTGGGTACAAGCACGCCACCCTCACCCTCCACGTGCACGCCACAAACGTGTGCACATAGTCCTCAATGGTACTCTGCTGTGCCCACAGGTTTACTAGCCACGGTTCCATCCAACGCCAGCGGGAACGCAAACGGTGAGATGTCGTCGGACGCCATGGCGTTTCCTGTGGAGACGTCGCAGGATAACCCCGCCCCCTCCTCCTCCTCTGGTACGCACCTCATCACACTCCTCCTCCTCTTCTGTGCTCAAATTAAACTCTTGTTGACGTTGAGCACGTGTGGTTTTCTTCCAGCCTATCAGATGACGAGCCGCTCTCAGGGCGACTGGCAGAGCGGCGTCCTCATGTATCTACAGGGAGAACCACCGACCGGCGTCAGCTCCCAGCAGCACGGTGAGTGAACACCAAGAACTAGAACCAAGGACGAGAACCAGGACCGTTGAGTTTAAAGTCAGAATTCTGAGATTAAAAATCAGACATCTGAGGGAAAAAAGTTAGAATTCATAGAAAAAAGCCCTAATCTCTTCAGTATTTTCCCCATTATTGTTTTTCTTTATTTTAAATTTGAAACACAGACTAAACTCTCATCCACATGTTTTGAGACAATATCACACATTTGCACCACATAAATAATCTAAATCTCCCATGATTTCAGCCCATTCTTCCAGTGAACTACTGCTGTGTATAAATATTTAACATGTTTGATACGATGTCAGGTAGTTTATCAGCCTGTAATGACATTAACTGGTGGTTCTGGGATCATTCTATTCTAACATCTCATTTCCTGTTAATCCAGTTCCAGGTTACACCCCCAGCTCCAGCCTGGTGCGCTACACTCAGCAGGTTCCCAACAAAGGTGAGGCAGAGACACAGTAGGATGATCCACAGTAGGATCCAAACCGCGTTCTAAAGCTTTCTCTCCCTCTGCTATTCTCCCAGTACCAGGACCAGACCCCCCCAACCCCACCCCCTACCACCACCACCACCAACACCAGACTAGCAAACGCCACATGGACGACTCTGGGAGCAGCAAGAGCTCCAAACTGCAGAGACAGAGCAACCACTGAACAGGTTAGTGGCTAACGCTAACATTCCTAAAACCTCCTCCTGTTCCACAATCTAAAACGTCTGTTTAAACCAGGGTTAAGGTCAATTATAAGAATAATAGCATAATTGATCATTAATTACAACTAGAATATTTGCATTTCCTGCAGAAAATGCAAGTGAGGATGCAGGTGCTGCATTAGCCTATCATTAGCTTAGAATTAGCCTATATTATCTTAGCATTAGAATTAACCTATCATTAGCTTAGCATTAGCATAAACTTAGCATTACCATAACTTAGCATTAGTCTAATGTTAGCATTAACCTAGCATCAGCTTAGCGTTAACATTAGCCTAGCGTTAGCATCACGTTAACTTTAGTCCAACGTTAGCATTAACTAAACCTTTACCAAGCTAAGCCTTGACCTAGCATTAGCATAGCAATAACGTAGCATTAGTGTACCAATAGTATAAGCACTAGCATAACATTAATTTTCCTTGGAGGTAAAGGTGTACGTAATTATAATTGTAAATGTACGTATCTATTATAAGAGATGCTAACAAGAGAAATGCTGGTCGCCGTAATCATAATTGAGTTGTAATTGAACATGGATAATTATAGACATAACTTAAAAATGTAATAGACATTATTTTCTAACATTTGATTATCTTGTGTTTCCCTCTTCTCTTCTCGCAGGTTTTTCTGCCGACTCATCGTCCTGTCATACGTCATCGTTTTGATATGGAAACCCGAGCCGTGCATGAGCTCGCCACCCCTCGACCAATCACGGACTCACTCTGTGTATATTGTTGACCTTGGACTGTTTTTCTGTGCTGAGGACTGAGCTCCGTGTGTATATAAATATAAACAGCCTCACACATACGACCTGTACATATTTGTGTTTCTTTCTCTTGTGAAGCCCCCGTCCATATATTTTTGATATGAAAATCGATCACAGACGGGAGCGTTTGTGACCTTTATAGGCCGTCCAATCACAAACCAGCCGTCCTCTCATTGGTTCCCACGTGTAAATACCAACGTTTCTTGTTGAATGTCGACCGTCGTGTTTCAGGAAGTGAAAGAAAAAGTCTCCGTCTTTATCAATGTGTATGTTTGAATAAACCTGGGTCAAACGTACAAACTGCTTCTGTCATGTGTAATATATAGTCCATCCAGGAGGGGGCGCCATCATCATTTTAGTCAGATAAAGACAGTCTTTACAAAGTAAGTAAAACACTTACAGAACTCCACATCCCACAATGCAATGCACCAAACTTTACCAACAATGTCAATAATTAATAGTGTTAGAGATGAAAAAAAAAACTTTAAAGCAACAAATTTAACCATTTACGGTTGCTTTTTTTAAGTCTATATATTATTCTTTAGACATGTTTCTTTTGCTCTTTTTTAATTTTTAATTTCTTTGTTACTATTTTGGGAAAGCTACACACACACACCAAAAAAAAAAAATCAAGACAAAAAAAAAGATAATCACAAGATGTAAAAAAACTGTTCTAGAGTTCCACTAGTGGCTGTTTTTTCTCTCCTTAAACAGTGCGCTAACACGCTCTGGTGGCTAAAGTCCCTTAGCAGAGCTCTTCTTCTCTCCTTCATTGTTGATTACCAAACCTCAGAGTTGGAACTGTCGCCTCCTGCGGTCATAGATTTTTTTTCATGTCACAACATTGTCATCTTTAACTTTTCCTGATTATTTAAGAGCAACCAAAAGCTGCACAAGTTGTCAAAACTGAAAAAAGCTGCAAAATGATGTAAAAAGCTACTAAATAATCAATAAATCAGGCTGAATGTTTCACTCTAATAGAAAACAATGGGATGTTTACAGACAGTGGGGCCATGTGACATCGTCAATCATGTGATTTCAAGATGGAGGAACACAGGCTCTAAAACTGTAAAGTTGTTCCATTTTTAAAAGGAAATTAAATGAAAACGGTGCCTAATAATGTGTTTTATTAGGCATATATTTAATCATAAGTACATTTAGAAGAGTTTAGGCCACATTTGTAAAAATAGTGGAGGATCCAGTTTAAACTGATCAATGCTGCCAATAAATAATCTGACCGAGCCCTTTATAACATACGGTTAGATTCATTTGAGATGCTCATTCTTCTTCTGCAGATCGGAGTGGAGCTACGGGGTTAAAGAGCGGCCTCTGCTGCCTCAGGCTCAGTTTGTCGTAGCTCGTCTCAAAGTCCTTCTTGGTTCCTACGATCACGTCCAAAGATCCAGAGCGTACGTCGTACCCGTAGGAGGCCAACTTGTGGATGCGATAGAGAACGATCTGCGGAGTGAGCTCCAGGACGTTCGGGGATGCCTTCACCTGCTCCATGGTCACGCCCACGTCCATGAGGCCCTGGAAGCGCTCCATCAGCGTGGGCGGGGCGTAGTACAAAAGGGCGGGGCAACGAAGGAGGATGTGCTTGAGTTCTTCTTTGGAGCAGTCCAGGGCGGCCTGGATGTAGGTGAGGGCCTGGAGCATGGCCTGGGGTTCTAGCTCAGAGATGGAGGCCCTGAGGCTGGAGACCAGGCTGAGGAGCTCCTCGGTGCTAAAGCCCTGGTCCCAGAGGAAGCCCAGGCTGTCCCTCCAGGCCTCGGCGGGACGCAGTAGGATGTACGGGTTCTGGCTCAGGAGCTTCTGAAGCCACACCCTTACGTTGTTCTCATCTCCGCCCAAGTCCAGGTAGGTCTCCCTCAGGGTGTGGATCACCTCCTGGTTGCGCTCCACGGGCCGGCTGAAGCTCTGCGGGGCGCTGGCCATCAGCCTGCTGATGATGCGTTTGTTGAGGCGAAGGCTCCGCAGGTAGACGATGTTAGCTCGCTGGTTCTCGTGATGAGTCAGTGTGAAAAACGAGGCCGGAAACTTCTCGACAATGTTCATCAAGTCTCGCTTGTTGGGACACACGGACACCCACAGGTCTCGCTGGGCGAGGACATGGGCGGGGCGGCACAGGACGGCCTCAGGGTGGTCCTCCAGGATGTGGGCAATGACGGCAGTGTTAGCGCCCATCTCTCTGAGTATGGAGGTGGTTTCAGACACGAACGCCGTGCTCTCAGACAGAACCCAACCTTTGGACTTACGCACTTTCCTCACGTCCACCGACAGCTCGTACAGAGAGTCCAGAGTTCGCTGGTTCTCCGGTCTGCGGCTGTACGAGGAGGAGGAGACGGAGGAGGGTGAGAGGAGCAGCTTCATCCTCTGGCAGTAACAGCACAGGGAGGCGGAGCTTACACGAAGCATCGTGGGAACCTGGGTGGACCACAGAACAGATCTATTCTTTATGTCTGTAGCAAAGGACATGAACAGATCTATACTTTCGGGGTTCTCACCAGTGCTGTTTTTCCTTTTTTAGTCAGTACAGTCGTAATAATAACTTAGGATAAGATAAGATAAGATAAGATAAGAAGTCCTTTATTCCTCCCACAAAGGGGAAATTTGCATTTAATTTAGTTATAATTTCAAACTTTTCTTGGGGGGGGATTGATGACCTTGTGATCTCCCAAACTGTGAAAAATTCAAGGTGAGAACTAGGGTTGGGGTCAATTATAATTGTAAATGTGTAACTGATAATGAATTACAATTATGGCGTAATTTTAATTGTAATTATAATTTAAAAATCTGTTGCTGTCGTAATCATAATTGAATTGTAATTGAGTTTAGATAATCAACATTGTAATTGTAATTGCCATGAAAACTCCATAAAAATGGAATTTAATGCAAAACTGTTGAACCATGTTATAGTTCTATGTACAGTTTTACACACGTGTATGAAACAATTATTACTGTTTATATCAAGCTTTCCTATATTTTACCGTTTAAATATATATATATATATATATAAATCTAAGGGTATAGTGACACAAAAAAATGCTCAGCCGCTCACACCAAAAATATTAAAACCTATATTTTCATTGATTATGAAGCCTAACAAGATACAATAGATAAAAAAACAAATGATAGATATTTGTTTTTAACGTATTTTACAGCTGACTTAGGATCCGTTAGCATAAGAGATGCTAACAAAGCTAACACAAGAGGAAGGTTCACTTTTATTAGGTTATTTATTTCAGGCTCAGAAATTGTGATTAATTGTAATTGAACTTTAGTATTTTAGAACGTAATTGTAATTGACATTCTGAGGATAAAAAAATAATAATTGTAATTTCGTTGTAATTGGAAAATATGCTGGTCACTGTAATCGTAATTTAATTGTAATTAAACATGGGTAATTGAAAATGTAATCGACCCCAACCCTGGTGAGAACCCTGACTTTATGTCTTTAACAAAAGACATGAACAGATCTATTCTTTACGTCTGTAGCAGATCTATCATCAGCACATGCTTTATTCAAAGGTTCAATGAGAAAAACGTCCTGAAGGAACACAGTGTTCAATGCTGCACGTGCTTTATGTGTTATATATATAACACCACACACACACACACACACACAGATACACGTATGCGGACACACATGTTAATTACACACTGTATTTGTGTCAGTAAATGAACATTAGTGAGGTTTCCTTTTACCTGAGTTTAGTGGAACAGCCGCAGTTCCTCCCACCGCTACGCTTTCATAACAGAGGGGCGGAGACACACGTGGGAGACACGTGACCGCCCTCTGAGGGGCGGGGCTTTGAGGTGCTCACGTTATATTTTTTATCTTTTTTTTTTTTTTTTCAATAAAATGTAAACTTTTAGGGTTTGGGAAAGTTCAAGAGTTTATTAGCTTTGAATTTAGACTTAATAAATAATTTCTTAATTCTTAAGAAATACATAAATTATTCAAAACATTTATTACAGATTAGAATAGTAAAGTAAAAATATAAAACTATTCTTTACCAGATTGAGGTAGCAGCTAATTTGTTTGACTATCCAGATTAAAGCCTTTCTAATCCATTTATTAAATACAACTATTTATCAACAAATCAGAAGTAGATGATGACAGGTTTGCAGTTTATTTCCAGTACTTAACTTATATTCTATCTTTAAAACAAAAAAACATTGTTTGCAATCAAAGCGTCAGATAAAAGGGAGGGTTTTTCCTTTGTTTAAGCATTTATTTTTTGACTAATTACTAATAATTTATTAAACATAGATGGCCTTTAAATAAGTTTATCACCAAGGCAGATAAATGTGTATCAAAAGTGTATTTTTAGTGTTGTTTAAGCAGTTATACCAGTGTTTGACGAGTTAACCTAATGTGTTTGCGTTTAGCTTATGTAGCTAAAGTCCACTAATCACCATGGCAACGCCAGAGGAAAACCGTCTGGTGACGTCACAACGTTACTCACGTTTACTGATTTTAGAGAAGAAGCGGGAAACTTGGTGGGCGGGGCAAACACTTTGTGGAAAGCTAACGGCCAACGTCCATAAAAACGTAAGTTAAAATAGCTCAAAATAAATAAATTCGGCAGATTTGTTACACAAAGATTATCATAACAGTTGTTTTAGATTATTGCTATTAAAGTTTAGTGTGTGCAACTGATGTAAATCTGTGTATAGATTTTAAGAGATTTCGTGTAATACAGTATTACCATGGAAACACCCAGCAAGTTATTACGCTAAGATTAATACTTTTATCATTATTTTACATTTTTTTGGGCGTGGATTTTTTAAAGTTGATGTACTTTTTTAAAAAATGTATTTTTAAGCCTGCTAGCCAACAGGCTATATTAACATGTTAATTTCCAACACAACTGAATCACAGTTATTCCGTGGGACCACATACGGCCCTTAGTATAATTTTATACAGATTACAAAATACTGTAAAAATACACAAACCAACAGCAAAATACCCAAAATTACAACAAAAATGCACAGTTATTTCAAAAACACAACAAAATCACACAAAAAGACAGAAATGAAAAAATATAGGAAATAAAATGACTCCCAAAAAAGAATTTGACAATAAGAATGCACAAAATTACTAAAACTAAACAATAGCTAAAGTGCACAAAATGAGAGAAAAAATATCCTAAACGACAACAAAAATAATCTAAATTACTCTAAAAACACACAAAACAACTGCCAAAATATACAAAATGAGAAAAAAATATTCAAAACAACAGCAAAAATATACATATGACTTCACAAAACAACACAGGCAATATACACAAAATGACACAAAACAATACAAAACAACAAGAAAAATACACAAAATTACTCCAATCATACACTAAATATACAAAATGACAGCAAAAATATTCAAAACGATAGCAAAAATACACAAAATAATCCCCAAAACACACAAAATGACAACAAACACAAAATAAGAGAAGAATATAGTATCTAAAATACACAAAAGGACAAGAAATATTTACAAAATAAATCCAAAAACATAAAACGACAACAAACGCACTGATCATACATAGATAAGATCACTGAATAATGCTCTCTTGAATATTAGAAAAATGTATGGGTAATAAGGATTTATTTAATTTGATGTAATAAATCTTTCTCAGGGTGTAAATAACGTGTTTGAAAGTTAACTATTTTTCTCACACAGTCCTTAAAAACAGAAGATAGAAGATTTTGCAGATGCAACAACGTCTTGGCAGAGGTGAGTTAAGCCTGACGGTTTATTTCATTTATTTTATATTGGCAGCACTCAAAGATTTCATCAGTCACCATGACAACAACACTAACCTGCTGCCTTAGTTAGCTGTAGTACACGCTTACAACCACAAGATGTCACTGTAAACCAGATTCAACCTTTAACTACTGAAGATGGAAAGCCCTTATCATTGTGGATGCTGGTTTTATTATTGTATAATAATAATAATAATTCACATTGCAGGAAGTTAATTCATTTTTTCTGTTCGTTTTCCACAATCATGAAAAATGGGAGAACCTAGAAATGATTTATGATAGGAATTCTTTCTTCTGGTGACTCTTTATCACACAAAGCAACTAGCGACAGACGTAGCAACTTCTCCCGCTGTTATCGGAGAATTTTGCTCAGTCTTCGCTTAAAGTCCTATATTTTTGAGCAGGGGTTCTCAACCTTGGGCTCAGGACCCCATTTGGGATCGCGAGACACTGGGAGGGGGTCTCCAGATGCTGTCAAGAAACTAAAGATATTTTTTTTAACAATTTTTGCTTATTTTTACTCTTTTTCTGCACCTACATCAAACTTACCATATTTTAAACTGTTTTCATCACTTTTTCTTGCCATATTTTTGCTACTTTTATTACATTTTTTTCTCTCCATCAAATTTAAATTCATTTTCTGGATTTTTGTTTTTACCTCAAGACATATTCAGCACTTTTCCACCTAATGTCACATATGTTGACCCATTATTGTCACTTTAAACCTCTTTTCACCATATTTCATGTCTATTTTTGCCAATTTAACCACATTCAAGATTTGCATTTCCCACTATTTGCCAGTTTAAACTAATTGTTACAATATTTACACTTTGAGCCACTTTTTAACCACTTATTCTGTCCAGTTTTGCCCACTCTAATTTGCAATTTTTTACCAATTTCTGTGGTTTTTACGCCATTTTTACGTTTTTACATTTTATTTGTGATTAAAACCAGGATTTACATCTTTAAGATGACTATAATAATAATAATAAATGTTCCTGGATAATAGTGGATATTATTCAGATGAATAAATAATTGTGGTTATCACAGATTCATAAATCTCTCCCCTTTATTCCCCCTTATAGATGGTCCTGTCTTCACATGACTGTTCTTCAATGTTCATGTTTGTGTTCAACCACCTTCAGCTACAGTGGGGGTCCCCGCTCTATGGGACCTTTATTTTGGGGGTCGTGAACATGGAGAATGATAGAAAACCTTGGTTGTTGACTTGGTGTGACTCTAATGTTGCTGAATGGATGAATCCAACACATTTCTGCTGCATCTGTCGTGGCTTGGATAAGCTCCTCCCACCCCTTCCATTGTGACTTGCGGTAAACAGCAGAATGCAGCAGCTATTTTTACAGCTCTACTCATTTGTTTGGGGTCCTCGCTGATGGACACAGTTGTCCCTGGTCCACCAGTAACAGCAGGCTGTGATTATACTGGAGGCAGCTGCTGGCCACTGAGGGACAGGCTTTAACCTTCTCTCCATCGTCCTCTCACGCCACAATTAACCCGTCTTCACTGCGTCTGTGGCAGTGAAACATTAGCCTGTGGAGATAATCAGCTGTGACCTGTGGAGGAGTTAATTAGGATTCCCAGACACTGGGAGCGCCTGTTCCTCTGTGGAAAGATCGCAAGACAAAACGGGAATTCTTTACATGTACTTTGGAAAACCAATTACTAGGAGAAACAGATTAAATACATATTGATCCGTACTACAACTCCTTTAGGCTGTATTTACAAATGTGACCTAAAACCTTAGAAATATCGTTATTAGAAGATCTGTGCCTAACCAAACGCATTCTTTTGCTTTTAATTCACTTTTAAAAAATGGGACTAGTTTACCGTTATAGAGCCTGTGCACCACCGTGTTGAAATGACGTAATTGATGACGTGAAGGATTTGAAGCATTCAGGATCATTTAGCAGCTTTTTTAGTCAAAATAACAACATGTGCTGCTTTGGGTTGCTCTAGAAGTCAGTAAAAGTGAAAAAGTCGACGTAAACCTCTTTAGTTTACTGAGAGATGATTAACTGTGACTAATCTGTGACCACAGGGGGCGACAGTTCCAACTCTGTTGTTTCATAGACGCCATGAAGAAGAGCAAAAAATCTGGACTCAAACATTAAACCAAACCTTCAACCATTTCACCAGTTCTTTGCATCAGACAGATTCTACTTGGGTATATAACGGAAAACGCCTTGTTTTTCTAATTCAAGCTCTTTTACTTCGGTACAGAAAATGAAAAAACGGAAAACAAACACCGTTATTTGTTTTCTCTATTACCGATTTAACAAAGTACATGAACCGGAAGTTTTACTGTACGTAATAAACACTAGTATCAGCAGAAAAACTATATTTCAAAGCGGGTACGTCACTGATGAGTCAGTGATAAACATGCTTTCAGACCTAATACCAATTATTAATTAATACCTATTATTGATTAATACCTATTATTAATTGATACCTATTTGAGTCACAGACTGTCTGCTAACAAAAACATTTGCATGTAATTAGAAATGAAAGATTGTGTAAATATCACGGTAGTGTTGTCACACCTTTCTCGGACCGTGTACAAACCAGGGCTCAGTTTCTGTTTCGGGGGTCCTCCCCCCCTTCCTCCGTGTATCTCCGTCGTGTTTTAATGATTGACAGCAGAACTTCAGGGTTTATTCTTGAAGTTTTTAACAGCTTTGTTTACGGTGAAGAGTTCTTCTTCTTCTTCTTCTTCTTCTTCTTCTTCTTCTTCTTCTTCTTCACTGTTTACTTGCACAAAGTTAGTAATGCAAAACTGCCCCTAGCGGTCAATATAAGACACTGCAGCAGAACAAAAGCAGGAAGCGACAGCGGGATGGATTTTATCATTAATTTACAAGATTAAACGACAAATCTGTGTCGATGAATTTTAATCGTTGCAGCCTAATGCTGCATTCACACGGGACGCAGCACAAAATGTTTGCGCGGCCAGATTACATACAAAGTTAATGGGATAGACGCAGTAAGAGGCAAATTTTTCTCCTGTTGGGCGGCGCGGTTTGATCCGCGCGGCAAGAGCGTTGGTCGCGTCATGCGCACTCCTAATTTTCCGTGACATTCGTCATTCGCTTGAGTTGAAAATATTGAACTCCAGCAAAACTTTCGTGTGATGCGCAGACGCAAAAGCCAATCAGAGTCCTTGTTGACAATGACGTCAGGACGTCAACACAGACACTGGTCTTTTCACCTGTTTCAGCATGGAGGAGAAAATAATGGTGGCAGTGTGTGACCACTCGGAGCTCCACGACACAGACTGTTTTTTTATCGGGACCGAACCAGGAAGGATTTGTTGCAACTCCTGAAGAAAACAGTGAAACTCAACGAGTTGAATGCGGCGCTGGTTAACCTGGTGAATCCAGGAACGCTGGCCTCCAGCGTTTTGGCGGCACTTCAGCTTCCACAGAAGATGAAGAGCAGAGATTTTACTGATCTCCTCCATAGTTGATGGTTTAAAGAAAGGGAGTCTGGTTGGCGGTGCTTTTATATTCGCTTCAGACGCAAATATGAAGCGAATATGAGGAAAACATTTTTCCATCCCGTGGAAGCTTTCGCGCTGTTCCAACGTCTCAAAAATTTGTGCCGCATCCGGTGTGAACGCAGCATTACACTCATGATAATGTGGTTTTAACATTAATCACATCTAGTGTGTGTGTGTGTGTGTGTGTGTGTGTGTGAGGGTTTAGTCTGTGACACACATATTTACATTTCAGAAGGTGAAGTCGGTCATTTCGCTTCATTTTAGATTAAATTTTGCGTGATTTTGTCTCTCTCGACAAATTGTGTGTAAATGTGTGATATTTACACAAAACATGCATGTGAGGCTATATTCATCCCATTCTCTGACCCTCCTGCTCCTTTTCAGGGTCACGGGTGTTTGCTGGTTCCAATCCCAGCTGTCATGGAGCATGTCAGGGTTCATTCAGCGTCAATTCAGTGTTAAAAATATAAGACAAATGTAGTGTGTGGAGTGTGGCTGATGTTGTGTTCACAGTATATGTATAAGCGTTAGCACGGCGTTATTAGCTATAGCAGCTAAAACTGTGTAGACTGTGAGGTGTTAGTAGAAGGCCAATGGTGCTCACTGGGAGCTGTGTGTGTGTGTGTGTGTGTGCGTGTGCGTGTGCGTGCGTGTGTGTGTGTGTGCGTGCGCGCGCGCATCTGTTGTCTCTCATCGTGTCCTCACAAAGGAATGAGGAGGCTGTGACTGAGACTTGTTGAAGGAGAAAATAGACTCGTCCATTTGTCTCTGGGCCCGCCCCGAAGGCCCCGGCCCTGACCTGCACCCTGGACACTGAGGTGGGTCATGTGACCAAAGACTAACCCTTAAAACCCCCGTCGACTGGGAGTCTCACAACTGTGCTCATCCCAGTTCGGTGGGAGAACATCTTTGTGGTGCTGCCATGTCAGACTGTGAGGACATTTTGGAGGAGTACGAGCCGGAGGAGGAAGAGGAAGAGGAGGAGGAGGAGGAGGCGGAAGAAGAGGAGGTGATTGAGGAGGAAGAGGAGAAGAAGAAGGAGGAGGAGAACGAGCATGAAGGAGAGTCCAAACCACGGCACAAAACCACCTACGTGCCCAACATCTCCCCCCCAAAGCTGCCCGAGGGCGAGAAGGTGGACTTTGACGACCTCCACCGTAAGAGGCTGGAGAAGGACTTCAACGACCTGCAGACGCTGATCGAGGTGCACTTCTCCACCCGCCAGAAGGAGGAGGAGGAGCTAATTGCTCTGCGCACGCGCATCGAGCGCCGCCGCTCCGACCGCGCTGAGCAGCAGCGGGTCCGCGCCGAGGAGGAGCGCGAGCGGCAGGCGCGCGTAGCCGAGGAGCGGGTAAGGCGCGAGGAGGAGGCGGCCAAGCTGCGAGCTGAGGAGGAGGCCAAGAAGAAGAAGATCTTCTCCAACAAGTCGTTCGGTGGCTACCTGCAGAAGGCCGACCAGAAGAAGGGCAAGAAGCTGACGGCGCGCGAGGAGAAGAAGAAAGCCCTGATGGAGCGACGCAAGCAGCTCAACATCGAGCACCTGAACCAGGACAAGCTGGCGGAGAAGGCCCAGGACCTGTGGAGGTGGCTCCACCAGCTCCACGCAGACAAGTTTGAGCTGGCCGAGAAGCTCAAGAGGCAGAAGTACGAGATCTACGTGCTCAGGAACCGCGTCAGCGACCACCAGAGGGGCTCCAAGGCCTCCAAAAGCTCCAGGGGGGCCAAGGCCAAGTCTGGCTCCTGGAAGTGACCAGGACTCTTTCTGTTGAACTGTTCTCACTTTATTCCTGACAAACCGTGAAGGTCGCAGTATTTAACCTACACCATGAAGATACATGTTTGTCTCCTGTTTTCTTTCAAATATGCTTTCACACTCTTTTAAAAATGTATTTCCAATAAACCGAGTTGATTTCGACAGTTTCTTTTTCTTTTTTAAAATTGAAACATCAACATACAATCTTTATACAACTATGTTAAATGTAATGTAAAAACTTATTTTAAACATTTAGTTATTTTTTCTTTGATTTGAGAGAAATTCATGTAAAACAGCATGTTCTATATCATTGTTAAAAATGTGTACACATTAAAAATAAATGTAAATGTTAAGTCGAAATCTAATGTTAAATTTATATCTCAATCAAAATGTTAAATCAATCACCAAGTGTAAAGTTAAATGTTTAGAAATAATGCAAAGTGGGCAGGTCAACGCCTGTCAATCACAATGTAACCGATTGAACAATTAGATTTATATTTAACTTTTATAATTAACATTTACATTTAGATTATTTTTTCATGTGTACACATTTTTAACAATGATGTAGAACAAGCTGTTTTACATGAATTTGTTTCAAATGAAAGAAAAATTAGCTAAATGTTCAAAATATGTCAAACTGAGTTTTTACATTCAACACCCCGTACGCAACAGTCCTTTTTCTTTTTACTAACATCATCACAAAATAAACAGTGATATTTTTTCTTTTAAGTAAAAAACAAACATTCATAAACATAAAAGTCATGGTCAGGATTCACATGTCGTTCACTGTCGTTCATCAGACCTTTTCTGTCTTTTTTCCAATAAAATAAAAACACAAAACAATAACAACCAAAAACCAAATAAAAAATACATGTTAACTTCTGTAGCAATGGAACCGTGGTGTTCCTTTTTTTATTTTTTATTTTACTATTCCCTTTCTTTTATAATAATTCTTACAATGAACCTCAGACAAAATCAGACCTAATTGGTCGCGCAAATCTTTTCAAATTTTCTTAAATCCAGTCTCGTGAACTTTTCCATCACATATACCATACATTGTGCATAACTTCAACCTTTGGTACCTCCATTTTCTGGTCATTGCCTTGTTACTTGTAAAGTTAACATCCAGTTTACCTAAGTATAGAACCTTTAATGTCATACATTTTGACGGTTTCATCTGCTTTCCTTTGGTTTATGAGGCAGTCGTGGTTTGAGGAACAGCTGCTGCACAGCTGACTCCTTCCACTGCTAATTCTGACTCTTCTCTCAGCAGACAACAAAAGGAACTCAGACGTTGACCTGCAGGTTGAGGCCCACTGCTGCTGATGGCTGTGTGGTCTCCATACTCACTGTTTCCTAAACCATTCATGGACATAAATACACACATTTTAGAATAAAAATGCTTCAAATCAACTGAAATCCAACATGTTTCCTATCAGTAAGACAACCTAAGCTTTCAGTTTAGTCAGTAAACCTTAAATAACAGCTTTAATTAATAAAGCTTTGAGCACTAAACTATTGCAATGTTGGCAAAGTCTGGTGTGTTAATACAAACCACAACAAATAGTAGCATAACTATAATTAATCACTGTTTTGTAAAATTTAGTTTAAAAAATTTATATTAAAGGGGACATATCATGCTAAATCCACTTTTTTAGCCCTTAAATGCATTTTGTTGTATATTTAGAGTGCTTAGAAGTTCAGAAAAAATCAAATTAGTCTCTTCAGGTGCTCCGTAGATATCTTTATATTCTGTTTTGCTCATATTTTTCAATCTGTTTCAATTTTTCGATTCTCTATTACGTTTTTTGAACTATTACATCACAGTATTTGCAGCGGAACTGCCAAATTAGGACATCAACTCCAGGTCCAACACTTCGAGCAATCCACCATTTTTATTTCTCGCTTTTATTTTGTAGTCCAAGCTCAGGGATGCCGAAGTTACGAGAGGAGAATTCAAAATGTTGGGTTGTTGGATGTAGTAACCCACACGCTTCATTACGTCTCCCAGCATCAGAACCTTTTCAAAGTGTCTGGTTGAGTTTTATTTTTTATAGAAATGTACCCACATCTGTGGGTAAGGTCATTTTTGTGTGTGTGAAGCACTTCAAGGATGACTGCTTCATCAACCTCCACCAGTATAAAGAAGGATTTACAGAAAGACTTTGTCTGATTGAGGGTTCAATTCCTTCTATCTTTGGAGACGACGAACAGAGCACTTCGGTAAGCTGTAAATAACGCTAAAAAGTGTGATAAGATGTCCCTGTCATTGTTTTGTTAGCATTAGCAGTTGCACCATCTTCATATGTTAGCGCTGTGTGCTCGTTTTAGATCCTTGATGATATGGCCTACGTGATTTAATTTAAGTCTAAAGTTTTCATTAGTCATTTCATTTTGCCATTTTTGTCTTTGAAAAGACTGTATTAAAATGCATTTTGTGACGTCAGCTCGGCGCTAGCGTTAGCTTGGCGCTAGCGTTAGCTCGGTGCTTGTGTTAGCTCACTTGTTAGGGTTCTGCAGGTTCATCATCTTCATTTTCATCTCGCTCCGCTGGGTCAGACTCTGGCTGGAACATGTAAGGCTGGATGGACAAGTCTAACGTTGTTGACATTTTGTAAATAACCTCTGAATAAAAAGTTTATGCGCCGCTACATAGCCTTATCTCTTCTATCAAACTACAAAAATGGTCGAGCAGGGTGGAGTTGAACCGAGTGTCACCTGAAGAGGGGGCGGGGTATGAAGTGTCTCATTTGCATTTAAAGAGACCGCACCAAAACGAGTTGCTCTCAGAAGCACATCAGAAAAGGGGTAGAAAAGGGGTGGAGCTATAATAATGAGGAATTCAGACCCAAGCATTGCAGTTCCGCTTTATATAGACCACAACTGTATGATTTATATGTAACTTATTATGTGGACAAACTGTCAGTGGAGTGAAATCAATGTCCACCAGGTGGCAGTAGAAAACCTCAGTTTGAATACATCGAGCTGATGACTTTTCCTTATGTACAGTATGCTGCTGTTTTCATGCTGTGAGCAGATAGAGCAGAGATCTTCTATCAGTGTGGGGACCACAAAAATATAATTGTCTGATCCGAGGGCCACGTTATCAACATTTATGTCAGCATTTAGAATAATGACCAATCTGAGCATCGACACAGGAAGGAACAAATGGTTTTGTCGTTGTAGTTTATTTCTTCTGTTCCACTCATGGAGCAATGGAGTAATTCTCAGAGAAACTCAGGAGGGCCTTAAAGAAGCTTCCATTTCCTGCTTAATTAACCAGGTGTCCAACTCAAGGCCCGAGGGCCAAATCCGGCCTTTTAGAGCATCAAATTTGGCCCACTCGAGAAAGTAAAAATGATAGAAAAAGCATGAAACATTTTTCAAATTAACAACTAATTCAGTTGTAGATATCTACAAAAAGCTAATCAAAATCCACAATCTCTGAAGAGCTCAATTTTCCACTTCTTATATCACTTGACTTGTTGAATTGTTGAAAGAACTCTCAATTTTTCCAAAATCTGGCAAATTTTCTTCAAATAATTCCACATAATTTCCCCAAATTCCCCAAATCAGGGAAATTTAAGTGAAGATCCTGCAGTGACTGATAATATACTCACATACTTACATCATGTGGAAGTGCAAACCAGGACACATTAATGTTGAATTTGCTCTTTTTCCTACAAAATAATCTGTGGCCCACTTTAGGTCAAACTGGTCCATATTTGGCCCTTGAACTAAAATGACTTTGACACCCATGTTTTAAACCTTCAGACAGGAACTGGTTCAACCTGAGGACAAAATACTCTGACACAAACAGAGCCACTTAGACCATGCGGGCCAATACAGGAGAGCGCCCCCCTCAGGCATGACAGGCACTACCAACTACTCGTTGAGGAGCGTAATGTACAGATGCACTGGGATTGGACCGTTGGGATTTTGTTATGTCACTGGTTGAGACGTAACCTAATCCATTATCTATAATCTAATCTGTTCACTCCCTTGATGACTCTGTAATTTATGACTTCATTTAACCGAGTCAACTGACACTCGGGACCACACAATAATTACAGCCTCTGATTGATGAAAACTGACAGAAAAACACAATTTAAGTCCTTAAACAGAGAAGGCAATTAGATCATTTTCTCTTTATTTAACCATGACACAGAAATGCCTCACATTCATGTTATTTGTTTTGCATCAATAATACACATTTACACGCTTTTACTAGAAAAATTGTAATAAAATGTCTAGTAAGTGTTGCAAACAGACAAATATGTTCAATTACACCCACAACCTCGTTCAAAATCTCACGCTACATGTTACGGTGAGACTAGTGATTGTGTTATCCTGTGACTGAGAATGAATGCAGAGCTTCATCTGAAGTGTGTTTTTATTATTATTAGATTTTTACGAGTGCATTCAAACGTGAAAAGGCTCTGGTACAAAGACAGGTTTAGATGATGGTGTAATAGCTGACCTGGTGATCAGTTTATCTGGTGACCCATCAGGACAGAAGCATCTACAATCATACAGATTTTGTGCAAAACTTGAGGATGATTCTCCATTTGGAATCGGAAAGTAATGTTGTGGAAAAATTGTAGTTCTGATGAAATAGAAAGTGTGTTTGTATGGATTTATTGAGGATCCTGAAGGAACATGTTTCACACAAACAGAAGTGAACAAAGAAATGAGGTTACATGTTTCATTATGAACACAGAGGAGGGTTGGCCTTCTCAGTCAAACATCACATCAGTGTCATTGGAAAAGTAATGAAAGCGCTTCGACTTTATTTACAACTGTGAAAGGGAATTTAGCTTTCAGAGAGCAGGAAGAAATCCTCAGTTTTCAATGATCAAACTACAGAAATCCACAAAAAACAAGCTTTGAGTATATTGTAATGTATATGTTAAATTGCTCCAACAGTAAAGATTTCACAAATATTGTTCTGGGACCATATCACACATTTCTATGGGATTTTTCCTGTTAAACAGGTGGCTAAGGGTTAGCATTGTGGCTAAGAGTTAGCAGTGTGGCTAAGGGTTAGCAGTGTGGCTAAGGGTGCAATGGAAACAATGGAAGTTGCAATGGAAACACTTTTTTACACAATTATATGTCACAAGACGTGACGTACCTGGTCACATGACCACTTATCTTTGAGAAAACATGGCGCGGTACGTGTGGACAGAAGAGGAGACCCAGACATTTCTTAGCATTAAACTTCAAAGTTATTACATTAGACGTGAAACAGTAAAGGAATATGGAGTGTTATAAGGATGTTTAGAGATGAGATTTCATGATAGTTAATGAGGCTCCAAAACAACCTTCAGTGGAAACAATCTTCAAAGAGCAATTATACTTTGTCGAAACTTGAGAAATATTGCTTTTAATTTGCAAAAAACTGTATTAGAAACATTGCTATAGATGTGATGCAAAAATTTGTAAAACGGAACTTGGGAAATTTTGAACAGAAAATCAGAGGCCCTGAATAAATTCATTCACTCCACATTAAAAACCCCAGACTCCATCAATCGAAACCTCAAGTCCAGTTTAATCAGATAAACTACCTAAAATAACCTGGAAGACTCAGAACCTTCAACAATACAACACAAGCTCTTCCAACAATGGTTTTTTTTGTCTTTCGGAGCCACTTCATTGCAGAGTGGAGTGAGGTTCCATTCCTCAGTGGTTTACAAACTCTCCCTCTGGCTTTCACTTTCATGACCAGCTGGCCAAGCGTTCCACATGTTGCGGCACTGTCACAGGTAATGCCTAGGGAGCAGTATGTTAGGGGGGCGGGGCTACACTGATGACAGATGCTTGAGCCTCCAGACAAAGATTGATTCTCATTGCCAGGCTGAAGGAAAGCTCACACACGGGAGAAAACGTGCGTTCAACGGGAGCAGATGCTGGCTCATTAGTGCCCGAAAGAGACGAAAAGATAACGGGGTGCCCACGAGAGTGACAGCTCGGCGGGTGACACACTCAACTCTGACTGGACGTTTTTGGTTTTATTTAGGGCTGCTTTCAGAATGTTTATTTTCTCTTTGAAAATTGGTCCCAACACATTTTATATTTCCAACTTTGTAAAACGACGTCCCACATCAAGTTAATTCTAGAATACTGGGCCCAAGACTAATGTCTCTAGCAGTCATACAGGTGGAGGTAAGCTACTTCTGTATCCACACAGTCTGATGGACAATTAGCGCACAACAGCTCTTAGGTTTCCGCCAACTTCGTTCAAACCTTTACAATTACACGGCGTGATGTGGGTTATAAGTGTGTTGCCCAAAGACACAGATGGCAGTGAGTGTGGATAAAGCGGGAATTGAACTGCCAACTCTCTGATTGTTGCACATTGTCTACGTCTTGGATCAAGGTTGCATAGACGCCCATGTTATAAGGGTGTAAGAAAAATCGATTCAGCAATATAACGCGATATTTCACTACGCAATTAATTTATCGAAATTGATTTAGATTTTTCTGGTCCTCTGTAAAATGTGGAGGAGGAGGAGGAGAAGAAGAAGAAAGCGGAAGTATTCTGTCCAATAGGCGAGTGCCCGGTTTGCCTGTGTGACTTTGTTAAAAAAAGTTTGGTGCGCTCGGCAAAGAGCAGCGTGAAAGCAAACCAGACCAAATTAAAATGCAACAAAGTGGCAGAATCACCTCCTGAACCGAGTTCACTGGACTATAAATGTGAAAGCACCTAAATGTTCCACTCTGGTGTTTACAAATGGTTCAGGAACAGTTTGAGGAGCACAAAAACAACATATTCCATATTCGGGTCGGGTATAATATTTTGGCCTGATTACAGCTCTACTCTACGTCACCAGTATCAGGACTTTAACAGGGTCTCCAATTTTCTGTGATTGTGGAAAACAGACAGAAATGATGGAATTCACTTCCTGAAACGGAAATCTAAAATTGTAATTATTATTTTTATTATTAATAATATATTTTTTAAACAAAATCAAACAGACATTGCATGACATGGTGTATACCGCAATATCATGCATTTACACTACATTTTTCACCGTAAACTAGTTAGCAAAGAGATTTTAAAATATTGCACAAAATGTCGCAAACTAAATTTCACGATATGATGGACATACTGTACCTCAAACATTGTCACACATTTCCACGATGTTTTTTGCCATGTGTGACAGAAACAGACCTGTAATCTGACATTGTTTCAGCATGTGCTTTTGGTGCACTCCTGCTGCAAGGAAACATAAAATGAATAACAAATTAAGCATGTTTAATAGGCAGTAATGATGTCTGATTACGGAAAGATGATGGAACTGTAATGACAAGGAAATGGTCAACTAGGGAATTAGGGAAATTTGGAAACACACTGTTGGAGGCTCTAGTTTAAGGATATATTTCAGATACCACAGCACACTTTGACAGAGCCAGGCTGTGTGCTCATCAGAGAAGTATCTACACATCATCAAGGAGGTGTTATAAATTACCCACAATGCCCACGTTAACAACCCTGCATAGCGTTCTGGGTCCGCGATGCCTGTGGAAAAATTAGACGACCCTAGAAACTCTCCTGGCTGGATTTATCCGCAGCTGCCTCCAAATTGAGATGGGAGCTATTGAAGCAGGAGGCATTAGAGCCATCAGGCAGGGCGTTAATCTCCAGACCGCCTCATCATCCTGCAAATATCCAAGCCCTGGTTCCCGGGGACCATGGACGCGGATGTGCAGCCAATTAGAATCCGTTATAGGTGTTATGAAAGACTGGATGCTGTACACAACTGATTCTGACCCCATCCTTTGCTTTATTTTACACGTTAGTCATCTTTAAGTGTGCGTGAAAGCCTCTTCTCTTGCTCTTGTGTGTGGCTGGGAGATGCTATAAATACAGATCTCAGCAGTAACACAGCAGCTTCCCGGAGGTGGCATCGCAAGGCCAAACAGTGACTCAGCATTTAAGAGTGTGTGGAGGCTTTTCATTCACAAACAGAGGAAGGACAACATAGTATGTGAGCTAAACCGTGCTGAGCTTTAAGAGCAAGCCAGGTACGAGACTGACCCGCAAGGTGCAATCTCTTAATAAGTGAATCAGTCTTTAGACTGACTCGAACAGTGCTCATGCTAATTAGCAAGCTAGTCATTAGACGGCTCCATGAATTGCTATACCTAATGAGTGAATCAGCCAAGACTTAGGCTGTGTTGTAAATGTCATACTAACGTACTACTCATACTAAGTGTGACGTCTAAATGACTATGTAATGCGTTCACATTAGGTAGTATAAAAAGATTGAGGAGTGGATTCACTAAGATCTGAAATAAAGGATGGTAAACCAGGTGTTCCCTATGGGCTCTATTCTCCCATGTGTGTAAGTCCAAAAAGCCGCATAGCTGCGCTGTTTCTGGCTGTGTGCTATTCTCCCCCTGTACTTAAGGCAGTCGCTGCGCGTCTTCATCCCAGTACTGTGGGCTGAGCGTCCCTGAAATGTGGGCGTTCCCATTCAAATCTGCCCTCACGCGCATTCTCCGGTGTGCGTAAGTCCTTTTCCCCTTACGTGCTTCTAACCCTGGAATAAGTGCAGCGCCCCCATAAGGTGAAACATTATATTGCACTAGAAATATGGACATAGTTACATTTGCAGCCACACAGACTCGTGCATCGTACAGCAGCAGCTGTGATCACTCAGCTGCTGCTGTGCGATAAAGCTCTGACAGACGCAGACTTCTGTCCACGTTGGTCACAGTGATTCTATTTTCATACTATGTCCAACATAAAGTCACAGTTTGATCCACTACAGAGTGAAACAAGCTGTCATATGCAGATGAGGATGGAACACAAACTGTTTCCACACATATTTTAATGAGGCTCAGCTCAGGTGGCTTTAAACTGTTTATATTTAAAACTGTGTAATATGGAAGTTAATAGTTCTGTTTCACTGTAAACATATCTCTGTATTAAAGCAGGACGCTCTGTGGACACATTATTTCCTCATATCTCCATCATCTAACTCTGTCACGCTTTACAGTGATGATGATGATGATGATGACGATGATGATGATGACGATGATGATGATGACGATGATGATGATGATGATGATCAAGGAGAGAGATTTTAATTGTGACTCGGACAGAATGCGGCCGATCCTCAGTCACGCTGCAATAATCTGATCGAATAAACCTGTTACATTGTTTATCAATTAAGGCATTTCAAATTAAAAGTGAACTTTATCATTTTCATGGATTTCAATGACATTTACAAGAATTGGGAATACTCTATGTTCCGTGGTTTCTAGACAGCCAGTAGTAAATGGCAGACAATATTGATCTTTAGATTATTTACTTCATAACATATCTTTGTTAGCGTAGGCTAGCACACAGCCGTATATGGTTTGGACAATGCTAATGTAATGTAGATTAATGAGTTTTGTGTATTCCTTTTATTTCTACTATTCTATTCTAAAATAAGTATTAATATGTTATAACTATATAACCTACATATGGTGTTGCTCAGCATTATTAACATTAGAGCTCCAACCATCAACGCTTACATGATCAAGGCAGAGACAGTGAGGAGGAGGTTTGTTCACCATCGTTACATTTACGGGAGGTGGAGGCGTGAATCTCAGTGTGAGGACAGAGCGGAGAAGCGTGATCTTGAATCTCAATGTGACCGTTCATCAAAGCAGTGCCAGAGACTCCTAACCTCAGATGCATTCAGCACACGACACAGGGTCGAGAACCATTGGCCCGCAGAGGAAACGTGGACGCCAGATGTACAGGGACACAACTTAGCAGGTTTCTGATTGTTCCCCGAAAATGTAATTCCTGCTGAATGCGTTGTTTATTTATAAGATTAGCCAGCATTGTGCGGAAATGTCCCACTAACGTACTATCAAGCAACTCAACGAGTATATACTGTCTACTATAGACTATAAGTATGATTAGGATGATGAGCGTTTCCCAAGATGCATTTGGAATCTACAGCATTAAAAACCTGAATCACACTGAGGCTAAATATCTCTGTTAATTCTCCACCTTTGAAAGTGACCAAGTAGAATATCAACACGTGCTCATTTGATCCATAAAACTCACGGAGACGACCAAACTTCCAGTTACCTTTAAAACAAAAGCCCTATTTACAAAAATAATGGAACACAAGAAGAGATGAAAAACTGGATGTTGGATTTTTATTTTGAAGCTGGTCCCAGGACGATTTTACATTGCGCTCGCAATGCATCATGGGACGGTTGAGTATGACTAGTGTGCCCACTGTGCATACTTAAAAAATCAAAATAAGAATGACTTTATTAATCCCAGGGGGAAATTGCTTTCATTACAGCCACTTAGAAAAAATCACAAATAAAAGAATAAAATGTTTAACAAAGACGAAAGAAAGAATAAACATTAAGTAAATGTATAAAGTAAAATATACACACACATTACAGTAGTAAAAACATAAATAAGATTAATATTTACAATAGATAATAATAATACAAATATAACACATCATACAGATATTTACAAAAATAATACAAATATACAAATATGATACAGATATGTACAACAATCACGCTGTGAGGTTACAGTGATGCATGATACAGTTTGATTTCCACAGACAGGAATTATTTCCTGTGGCGTTCTGTGGAGCACCGTGGTTGGATCAGCCTGGTGCTGATGGTTCTAAAGGTTCTAAAGGTGCTGAAGGGGCTTCTGTGACTGACCAGCACATCATGGAGTGGGTGGAACTCATTGACCAAGATGGCCTTCATCTTGGACAGGCTCCTCCTCTCTGTCACCACTGTCACAGAGTCCAGTTTAATCCCACAACGTCACTGGCCTTGTGGATGAGTCTGTTGAGTCTGCGAAAATGTCTCCATGTTTAGTAGTATACATTTGGGTATTTCTCACGTACTCTTGTATACTATCTAATGTGAACTCTACATGCAAATTTTTACCTCAAACTTAGTATGAGTAGTACACAGCCATTAAAAATGGCAGCGGGCGCAGCATTTGGACGCCACTATCATCCGTCTTACTACAGATCCGAGCATGAGTCCACTTGAAAAAGCAAGACTCCTTAAAACAGAAAGTCTACGTTACCATGGCAACCACCGGATGCCTTAAACCTCATCAAACCAGTTGGAGTTCCGTGAATGGAGCACTTCCTCAAGTCATCACTACATCACAGTTATTCAAAAACATCGACTTCCCCAAGCGTCAGTTTAAAATGTTTTTTATTGCATCTACATCTTCTAAATCACTTCTCATTCATACTGGAAACGTTCTTTTGGTTGAGCTTTCTTTGTCATTAGGGTCAAGGATCATTTTAATGGGAGTTAGTAACAAAAACTGTTAGTCATTCTAACACTGGCTCAGAGTTTTTGTATTTTTGCAGATCTAATTATGAACTCATCTTGTGTGTATTCACGAGTTAGATTTTTCTGTCAAGACAAATCAGCTGGAAGAAGAGACGTAATGAGTGGGGATGGGTTTGCTCGTACACCCGGGGGGTTGTTAAACATCTATTTATAGTCGCTTCCATCAACAGTGTGCTTTAAAAACATCTAATTTCCTCTCTGGATGCTCTTTGGTTCCCAACTACAGAAGTCCATCTGTTCAACATAATAATAATAATAATAATACATTTTATTTAAAAGCGCTTTTTCAGACACTCAAAGACACTTTACAGCATTAAAACAGCAGTTCCACATAGATTACTCAGCCAGATCTGTGCACTCGTGATGAGATCAGACGAGGTTAACTGCCCCTTCATGTCCTTCATCCACCATTTAAACACTTAGCTCTTACATCATTCATCCTTTCATACCGAGCCAGGGAAGGCATTCAATGTTAGATCACCTGTTATAATGTCAACGAGTGGCTGAACGTCTGCTCGACTAATTTCAGACAGTCCTGCATGTGCTTTTATTTTGGAAAAGTTGTTCCTTTTACCATAATTATGTAAGTTGAACAAGTCTTTTCCATCCATGAATTCAATGAGTGATTTATGTAATCCTGCCAGACACATCAGAAATGAATTCAACGTTTTTGAAAAACGGAGGCCAATAGAAAAAGTCCCTGCTAGGCTGTAACAGGCAAAGTCATTGCGTAACCGTCTGTCCGCTTGGCCCTTTAAATGTAATTGCTCCTATAATAGAAGCAGCCGTAGCGATCTGGCCGTTAACGACGAGACCTTTGACCCTTTGTGCTCAATGTGTCGTGAAAATGTGTGGGTGAATGAAGCAGACCTGTCAGCACATACTGATGGACTCATTCACCGCCTGTAGTGACAATTATGATGTTATGAATTGGCACAGGACCTGCATTACTGTAAGACACATCAGACCTGGACAAGCAGAGAAATCTTAACCAAGGACCACATTGGGATGTGGTGGTATTTTACTATTCTTCTTATTATTATTATTATTTTGATTTATGCAAAATCAAAAAAAATTGCAATATTCCCCCAATATGATGGACTTTACCTCCTGAAACTGGAAATGGCAACCACACCCTTGTTTTGGGGAAATGTCAAGCATTTTTACACTATTTTACCTCAAAGAATGGGTGGCTGAATGTGTAGCAGGTGGACAGACATACAGTATCTCATGCACTAGATAATCTTATGTGATTTCAGCACATGGTATTAAGCCTGTTTTGCATTATTTTGCCAAGTTTATCGTCCAGTATTGACAACTAATCAGGGAAAGCTGATGAAAACTGGAACAGAATGGAAATAGGTAAAGTATAAAATAGGAGACCCTTCACATGGTGATGGTCAGAGTATCCTCAGAGTTGTAGTTCTTCTGTGGTGTTCCTGGTCCGCTCAAAAATAGACTCAGAACAATGAAGGAAGGCAAAACTAGTGTAGAGGCTTTAGAAATCTTTGTGACTTTTTCTTTACCTGAAATATTTCGTTTGGGTAACATCCTTCTGATCTCTATCTTTGGTCATTGGCCCGTTGATGTTTGTGCTTCCATTACGTCTGGAAATCCCATCACTACTGTCCACACGTGATTCGAAATGTAATCGGAAAGAACTGGAAAACTGGTGAAGGGACAATGAGGTCCAAATGCTCCTAGATGTTTTGGGCAAGGATGAAGTCAACCTTCTTCACTGCACTTCTTCCACTGTCTTTACTTTAATAAGAATCAGAATTTCCAACATTTTCCCATGGAGCCTGTCTGCAGATGTGCGTGGGTCTCATGGAGAGCGTGAGCATGCAATTCCAGCACAGTACGCACGTTCAGTCAGGGCGTCTGTACGCCCGTACTTTGGCACTGAGTCCAATTCTGATGATGGAAACGCTGATTGTTCTTTGCTGTAGTGGAAATGCAAAGGTTGGGTGCTGATCTGTCTATAATGTGTCTGCACCATAAATCACAAGGTTTTCCACTTCATAATTGTGACGGAGTAGCCCCGTCTGCTAGTGCGGGGGGGCCACGACGCTAACGCACACATATACATGCACACTCACTCAGACCAGCTTTTCTTTACCGCTTCATCCGTTTACCACGATCTTTGGGTTTCTTTTCATCAGCCACCGCAGCCGCCATGGGTGCACACTTTCCCTTCCCCATCCATAGTTTTCTCCGAGTTGCAAACATTTCTCCGGTATACACCACTCATTCATACACTCACCCAGCCAACCTGAGTGAATACGTCTTCCGCATTATATTGCGTCATATGCAGGGCGCGCATGAGTGACGTCACGGGACGTCAGGTGACTTTACGGTTTCAGTACAGAATTATTTTATTTTCTCTTTTGGGGAATTTTTGAGTCTTTAGTAAATAGATTATTGTGGTTAGTTCTTTTTGTAATTTTTAAAAATTATGTATCTTGTGATTTGGTTTCTGTGTGTAGAGAGACTGTTGGTTTCTTTCTTTTCATTGTGTTGGGGGCGGGGCCTCAGGCTATATAAGGGGCCTTCAGCACTACAGGAGCAGTGTGTGTGCTTGAAGGGGAGCTGAGTACATGGAAGGTACCAACTCTTGGCACAGACGAAGCAGGCTGTAAATATTGTAAATATTATACAAAGTATTGCACTTGGATCTGGTGTTGGCAAAGTCATCTTTTTGTTTGCACTTTTTGGGCGGACCTGCACAATAAATTCACCCAAACACGAGTCTGACTAAGCCATATCATTTTCTTGTATTGAACCCACTACAATAATAATGTCACTTTTAGGATTTTGTTAAATACTTTTGATAAACCTTTGATTTCTGTGTGGCATCTTGTTTATGTTGCGGCCCCTCAAGCCTTGACATGACATCCTAGAGGGGCTCGTAACAATAATCACGAGCTGCGATTCCATTACCCTTGAAAATTTGCAAAATCTGAACAGTGCGGTAAAAACTGGTAATGGGAACATCGGAATTTTGAATCAACACTCAAATATCGCTAAAATGTTTTGATGCTTTCGTGATGAGGTTTTTCAGATATTCCCATATTGAAATGTATCACAAAAGCTCAACGGAAACACGTTTTACGCAATTACACATCACAGGACGTGATGTACCTGGTCACATGACCACCGTGTGGCGACCTTAGCATTAGACTTAATAATGATTAGTGTCACATTAGACATGACACAACAAAAGCATGTAGTGTTCTAAGGAGGTTTGGAGCGTTCGTCTTCCTGCAGAGAAATCTCACGGGATGAGATTTTATAAGAGTTACAAGATCCATAACGACCTTCAATGGAAACATGTGCAATTATACTTTGTTGAAACCTGTGAAATATCGCTTTTATTTTGGAAAAAAAAAGAGGAATGATTGGAAACAGCCTCTGAAGTATAAAGAAAAATATACATTTTGTGTACTTTCATTAAATAACACCTTTTTTGTTGCATAGTTGCATAGTTTATTATGTTTAGTGCTGGTGGATCAAAAATGCCTTGTTAGTAAGAACTACATTTTAATTAAAATGTGGCTGATATCTCACTCTTCACTCGTTATCTGTTATCTCAGCTTTAAAGCACAAACCTTTGATAAAATATGTCCTAGAATTTCAACTGTTTTCCTAATTTTAATCACGATTGATGTGTTGAAGCAGAAATGCTTTATTAATGGTTTGACAACAACAGAAATCAGTTTGAGCGTTGACAAAGCCGCTAAATTCCTTTTCAAATGGTGACTAATCCTGCAGGTGCTCCATTGACGCAAGACATGGAGAGCCATCCAATGCCCTCCTCTAATTACGCTGAAAGCTGTGCTGTTACACGTCCAACACAAAAGAGCGCTGAAAAGGAAAACCGTTAATTACATGCGTCACCACATGGCGCTAACTAAAGCTACAAGTCAGTCCTCAACGTGGCATCAGCACATGGAGAGTGGACAGCTTTCACTTCCCAGGAAACCAGTTCAGTTCATTTCATTTGGAGAATCAAACAGGAATTGTGTCGCGTGTCGCGCAGTGCGAGCCAAGGAGATTTCTTCTTTATGTTTCACCTTCAAACAAGTGCTTGTCACAGAAGGTAGAAACATCTGTCTGCTGGGCTTTTTATGTGCCTGTCAGGGGGTGAGGAAGCACAAAGCTCATCATTTATTGTGCAATTTAAGAAAGCAGCCTTCACCAACAAACCTCACAACCCAAGAACCAGAAGGAAATATGGATATTTGGAGGGAAACCTTTTCTAGTTTTATATTGTCTCAAGTCTACAGTCTAGTCTCTAATTTATATAATATACAAATCTTCTAGATGATACCTGAAAATGCACAAAATTACTCCAAAAACACACAAACTGGCAGAAAAATGCATTAAAAAACAACAAAAGTACACAAAAAAATGCCATAAATGCATAGAATAACTCTGAAAAACCTACATATTACAGACAAAATATATACAAAAACAACACACAAAATAACTCCAAAAACACATTAGATTGCAGTAAAATGCACTGAAAACAAAAAAGTAAAAAAAATATCCACAAATACAGAGTGAATGACTGAATGAAAAACCTGCAAATTACAGACAAAATATACACAAGGACAACAAAAATACACAAAATTATTCCAAAGACACACAAGACAACTACAATTAACACAAAAGGACGACAAAAATTAGTCCAAAAACACCAAACAACAAAATGACAAAAATACGCAAAATGACTCCAAAACAGCAGCAACAAAACAACAATTTTCAGAGCTGAATTATCTTTTTTTTCTTCTCCTTTGTCTGCACACGCTGTCAAAGGTCAACACTACAAGAAGTCTAATCTTTTTAAGACAGTAATGCATGTTTTGTTGAGGGCTGAATAATCAACATTCATGTCATTATTTAATCTGAGCATTAATACACAAATAACAAAGGGTTTGTGCATTTTTGTTGTTTTGTATATATTCCTTTTATTTTTGTGTATTATATATCCATAGTTGTCTTGAGTGTTTTTGTTTTTATATATATATTTTTATCATTTTGTGTATTTTTGTTAATACAGTTATACAAGTAAAGTCCTTCCCCAGGGTGAAGATTATCACACTTGTTGACACTTTGTCCTCTGAAAATTCTCATCACATTACTGTTTTGTATTTTTAGTCGCAGCTAATTGAATTTCACTTCCTCTTTTGGAACGAAGATATTTCCTTGACCGACCTGACGGTGAAGCGCGAAGATAAGCACAATAGGCAGAGTCGAGACAATGTTGAGCTCCAGAAACACCAGTGACAGAGCTGTAATTACACTGGCTGTCTTGTCACTGGGTGGAATGCACAACCTTTGTCCACTGTGTATAGAGTGGTGTGAAGCCCCGTTATCTCAGTCTAGTCTGAAGGATTTTCTCCTTGACTGCCACTTGTCTCTTTCTGTCCAAGGAGAACATTTTTTATAACACTTACTCATGCACTTTGTGACAAATTCTTCATTTTAATTCAGTTTATTCACAGGTTCAAATGTTACATTTTAGAATGACTTCAAATTGATTTTCAAATTAGCTTCAAAGCTAAAGTTGGTTTTCCACTGGATTAGTAACTACTGCGTGACGTCTCCACTGTATGTCAATCCCCATCGGCTCCGTCTTTGACGCACACTGTCGCAACTCTGAAGGACGAGATCTCACTGTTTCACGCGTAATCGCACAATATAGCAAGTTGTAGTCAGTACAAAGAGAACCACAAAGCCATACAAACAGTTGATTGGAAGCCTTAATTCCTCTTTAAAGCAGAATAACAGTTTATTCCTAACCTTGTACATTTAATTCCTAATGCTAATTTAATTCTCAAATAAACTTAAATCCGAAATAGGTGGCTGGTTTTTTCCGGTTTTAGTTAAATAATTCCTCTATCTTGTAAACACTTACTTCCTCTTTAGCCTAAACATGAGGACATTCACACAAACACACAGAATTATTAAACACACACGGACTTCAGCAAACGGAACAGGCTTCATCGGACGGCTGATACTAAGACCCGGAGACGGAGTAAATGCGTCCCTACTGCATTCACAGGTTGTGATATCATCATGTTTATCATTGTAACAGTTGTTAGAGCTACTATCTTTACCAGGGAACAACTATTTATCTGGAGTTTTACTGGCCTTTATTTACCAGTGATTAGTTCCTACTGTATCTCCATTCCGCTCCGCAGACCAAAGTGTGTTATTGTGGAGCTGCTGCTTCAAAACAATCAAAATAAAGGTGAAAACAGTTCTCATGTGTTATGTTCTGTGTTATAGCCAACAATAAAAGGTTTGTTGTGTGTTTTTCCCGATAGATGCGATACATTACGTCCACCTTCTGTCCAATCAGAGCCTTCCCAGCCCCCACACCTAAAGAGGAATTGAATAAAAGCGAATAAACTGGTTTTCCATGTAAATCTCAATTCAAAATTACTATCAGCATATAAACACGAAGCAGAACACTTTAATTCCGAATGATTTAATTTAATTCTGAATTAAAAAAAACATCATGTAACCGTGGCCACTATGTCCTTGGAGAGGAGCAAAAGAACTCCGCCCTGCTCTGTAGATCTTACTCTTTTGTGGAGATTATTGTGATTCAACTATGGATAAGGAAAATATTTATATGTGAAATATGATCCATCATTGCCCTATCCAGGGTGTAGCCCCGTCTGGCGCATTAAGAAAGCTGGATATACAGTAGGTCCTGGGATTTTCAATTTTTGCAAGTGGTGAACTTTATATACGAAAGAGAAACATTTATACTATAAATTAAAACAGATCAGATTTTTTTCTTACATTTCCACATGCAGTTATGGGCCAATGAAAATGGTTAAAAAAAGTATATTTTCATATTTCCATAGCGTGTCACCCAAGAACAAATGTATATACAGTATATGACTAATCATTATAGATGTGAACAAATGCTAACGTTGTTTACTGCAGTGTTTCTCAAATGGGGGTACGCAATGGCACTACAGGGGGTACTTGAGTAAGAGAGTGGAAAATTTACAAATAAAGTGTCAGTCTTGGTCCCACCCCAGGCATGATATGAGTGGAAATGATACAAACTATTGAAATAAATCTTTTCATATATATATAAATAAATGAAATAAATCTATTCAGGAGCAACTAAATCAGTGTTTTTCAACCTTCAACCTCATGTGGGCTTGCCTGAAATTTCTGAAAAATTAAAATAGATTTTTGAATTTTTTAAATATATATATATAATTCAAACAACACACAATCTTAAACAACTGTATTTGTATACTTTTCAATTTTACTAAAATGCAGTAAATATATATATATATCTGAGCTCAAACATGATCAAAAACTAGTTCTAAAAAATTATTTATTTGGGATCGCCAGAAATTCTTGATATTACAATGAGGTCAAGATCCAAAAAAGTTTAAGAAGGATTGCACTCAATACTATTTTTTTCTACTTATTTACAAATTTAAATTCTTAAAAATGTGTGTTATCACTCATTCATTCCATCATTTTTCTCTATAGTTGTTTTTAAATAGTTTTCTAAGCAAAATGTTGTAGTCGGACAAAGGGGGGACATGGATTCAGAAATAAAATAAGGGGGTACTTGAGCCAAAAAAGTTTAAGAACCACTGGTTTACTGAAGGCCCAAAAATGTTCCAGACCCAAACACACACTAATTTTTTTCTATATTCTGAGAGAGTGGGTGGAGCTATATCTACAATAAATTGCAGTTTCCTGTGTGCTGTAGTTCTTGAAATATTGGAAGCTGAAAATTGAAGAAAAACACATACTGTACCTCCCTCATAACATTTGCCATATCTCAAAAAGTATTCAACCAATCAAACTAAAACTGAAATATTTTGACTAAAATATTGAGAGTTGGACCAGGATCAATCAAAAGCACTACTTCGGGGTTTAGTTACTCTTTAAATATTACTTATTTAAAAGGTAAATAGTTTTGCTAATTGTTGCATGTTTTTTTTTAATTTTGTGCAATAAAAATGCTCAAGTTTTTGTGTCAATAAATACAGTATGTTAGTTATGGAATAAGATCAAGAAGCATGAAGACCACCACACGTGTGATTTCTCTTACATGATTAATTGATTAAAATAAGGATAAACAGATTGATTGATGACTGTAAGAACCATTGAATGCAGCTCTACTTGAACTGGTATCTTTTTTGTTTCTTCTTCTTTCCCCCATTTTTTCTCTTTTTTTATTTTTAGAAACCTGCTATCTAATTTGTCTTTCAAAACAAAATTCTCAAAAGTGCTCAAAATATAGTGACTGAACTTCTTCTACTGTTCGGCCGTGCCAGACAAAGACAAAGATCTGCTGTGACTCTTTATTTATTTATTTTATGTTGTTAAAATACATTTGAAACCGATACAATAAAACCAACCTGAAACGTTCAATAGTTACAAAAGTTATGACAAACTGTACACACGTCATCATAACGGCAGTTGCAATTGTTCATAATCAATACAGACTCAACCAATAGGCACACAGCGACAGCTCAAAGCTCTACACCCCTAAACATGGAGGAACTCGATAGGCTAACGTTGGCACCACTGGGTTTCCAGCTGGATTAGGTGTTTGTTCACCACTAAAACAGAACTTACACTAATGCATACACTGTTCAAAGCGTCACCATACAATAGAAACACACCGCGATGTTTGATTCCGTACGCCTCCATGGATGAGTGTACACACCACTATAAACACCACTTGAGATGAATCCCAATGCTTCCCTCAGTACGTGTGTAGAGTGGTGACGTGCATGCTACAAGTAGAAAGACTTGAGGGGACAGTGCGGCGATAACTGCCAGTGTGCAGGGTTTTAACAGTATATAGCCATTTGCTATGTCGGTTCCTTATTCAATCTTTTATTATTATACGTAAATAAGATCAGTCTGACTTTGTATTCTGGGTTATGTGCATAAAATGTTATATGGCTTAAAAGAAAAATATACATTATAAGTAAATATTCTGAGGATGTGCTGAGCTTTCTTTTATATGACAGTTTTCCCTGAATTTGTAGATGTAAAGTTTCACTGTGTGAGCTTTAAAATAAAATTTGTGAAACATTTAACTTTAAAACATATACATATATGTTCACAATCTACCTTGTTTATGTGGGCACTGCTGTAGATGTGACCACCGACCTGCATTACTCGATAAAGCTGAGAATTCTCTTAAAAACCAACTATGTAGTCTATGCTAGCTTTCTAACAGTCTTTATTCCTTAAAACTGAACAATAGCATGGAAACCAGCCAATCATGTCAAAACTACATATGTTAGGAACGTGCTAACAACAACTTGTTCCAAAACTTAATGTAGCAATAACTTAAAAGTGAACGTAGGCGCTAACAAGAACTGGAGCTAAGCTAAGCTCAAGTTGAATTCTGCATTTTTCCACAAAACAATTGTTGCAGCATCTCAGCTGTGTCAAGCCCATTGCTACATAAAATACCTGGCATGACTCAGCATTGGGCAACATGCCACAAAGGGATCAGCATCTTTTTAGGGTGAGCTAGTTAGCATAACTAGCTATAAATAGTAAATAAAATTATACAATGAAACCACAGTTTCAAAAGCTGTAGTAGCAGCAGCAGTATTTCAATTACTAACCAAGGTTATCAACTAGCCACTAGCTAACTGCTACTTTTTCTACAACTTAATCATAATGTAGCTACAAAAAAAAGCTAATCAGGCTAATGAATAATCCAACCTTGAACCAATTTTTGCATTTTGATTTTAATACAGCACTTTTCCACCAAAAACTGCCTGCCATACTGAATCCTGGTGATCCGTGCCGATGTAAACACTGAAATGTTCATTGCTACATAAAACCGTCTGGTACGACTTTGCGTTGGGCAAAAATGTTCATCTTTACAAATAAACCATGTGACTGTGCATGTTTGGCTTCCCTTGCAAGCTAGTTAGCCCAATTAGCTATGGTAGTGCAGTCAATCAAATACAGATACATGACAAAGCTACACCTTTTTAAATTTAAATTTAATTTATATTTTATGTTGTGGAAAATGTGCTTAGCTATATACAATGATATTGAAGTAATATAATAGTCTCAACTGGATATGAGGATGATTAGCTCCTTTTCTAGCAGAAGTGTTAATTTTGACATAAATGCACAATTTAGTCTTGTTTCTAATCTTCCAACAAAATAATATAATTAGTTTCAGTCTCTTTTAAGCTTTTAGACATTAAAATCATTCAAGCATATTTGTATTTAACTAGTATCGATATGACACGCTGAATTATGATCATATCTCACCCCTTCATGCCAGCTTCACTTCAAATAAGTTCTGATAAGATTTAGTCTTCTGATGGATGTCATGAATTTTTTTGTTTTAGAACCTCGACCTTAGGTTGCATTTAGTCTCAGTCCAACTTTGTAGTTGGTGAAAAAGTGATACAGTTAACACTGTATAGCAATATGAAAATATAATAAGCCGGTTTTTACCTTCACCAAAAACGATAACAATTTATAACAGTTTTGGACCATTTTTACATGGACTGTAGCTGCTACTCTTACCATCAGAAAATACAAGTTTACACTGGACAAGAGTTGGTATACAAAAATAAAGATATGGGCTTTAGCCAGGCTTTTAGGATTGGTGGTGATCTTCCTAATTGTGCTACATGTATCCGTTTCTCCTGCTAGCTTAGAAAGCTTCTTTAAGTTTTCTGATCCAGACGATGTAGCTTTCAGTATGTTTCTGTGCTTCCGAACCCTTTGGCTTTACGCATTTAGGATGAGAATGGCAAAACAAAATTTTTTAAAGCATGTTCGAGAACAAATAATCTCTTGATCCAAAGCACTGGGAGTGTCGTGCATAGCCAGCTTTGTGCAGCACCTTGAGATCATGCATCCGATTAAACACACGGCCATGAATGAACGCGGTTTATAAAAGTGTTTTACTGCAGCTGGTAACAGGCGACTTCAGGGCGTCTGCGGAGGTTTAGGTGACGAACACGAACCTTGACTCTCGAAGCTAGCTCCTCGTCCAGGCCACTGCATGGAAAAAAACCCAAAACAGACTTGTTTACAACAACAGGTCATCGTTTAACATCTTTCAAATTGATATGACAGACTCAAAGGCTACATTTTTAACTACAATTGATCACCTTCAGGAATAACAGGACACCATTTCTGGTTACCTCGCCTAGAGAGTGCCAGTGTGTGATTGGCTTTCTCGGATATGCCAGTATTTCATTCCAGTGGTCTCGTCCCAGGCCCTCGGCGTCTGGCCCAGTGCGACACACGCCAATCACCTCATTGTGTCCGACCCTGGGAGGAACAAACCAATAAATATGACAATTTATGGCTCAAAGACACAAGCCAACAGTCGATCGTCATCACATGCTTTGTCCTTGTTTGTGTTGCTCCTCTTACAAATCAAGTTCATCACAATGGGAAAACATCATGATTTCAAATGAGAACATTCAAAATGATTGCATTTTATTAACGATATTACCGGCAAATGTTAAGAACAACGTGTAGCGTACAAACCGATCGTAATCCATGACCATGATGGAAAGGCTGACTTGCTCAACATTCTCTGGGGGAATGTCGAAGACGATGGCCTCGTTGTACACTGGATTAAGCGTATTTTTCTTGATCGTCGTCTTTCGCTTCTTTAGCCGGCGTCCGTCGCAGATCAGGTAAACTTTGACGTAAGGATCTGAGACAAATGATAAAATTGTGGAATAAAAGGTTTGGTAAAAGCAGTGCACTGAAGTAACACATAAAGTTGTACTTTTTCGGCTGTGTTGCATAAAATCTTTTATCCGACCGTGATTCATGGCTCTGTCTTATTCTCGGGGGACTTACCTGAGGAGCCTGTGATGTCCATGGCTTTGAGGTTTCGGCATTTGATAACTGTGAGTGTCATTCTCCCCGCGGTGGGAAGGTAGCACATTGAGTACATAATCTCACCCAGGTCGATGCTCTCCTGAAGGAGAGAAAGAGAGGAGACGACAGAGCTGTCAGCCCACTCTCAACGCCGCAATAAAAAATCCCAAAACAACGAATAAACATGCCTATTTTTCAGAGAGCTTTGATTGTTGGTGAGGCTTTCATTTGCTTAGCGTGGGAGGATAATGTCATGTTCATCCTTTCCAGCCCCTGGATGACATTTAGAGGTGCCAAACAAGGCGCTAGGTGCTATTTTCACTTGTCTGGGTCTCCATATGCTCCGCCTAGAGGTTTTTATTGCTGATTACTCGTTATTGATCATGAGATAAATAAATTATTCAAATGAACCGGATCAATTTAATGAGTGACTCAGATCCATAGAGTCAATCGATAAACCAGTACTACAGGAATTAAAGTGATGTCTCTAATGTCTCTAGTATTTTAGCCTTGCATATGAAACACATGTTGAGACAGTTGCTACATCGACTGATTGTCATGAACAATAATTCTCAATCAATCAAATCATTTTTAATGACAAACTTTAGGATCTTACACCGGGAACTACATTTGTGACACACGCTTGGTTGCGGCGCTGCAAAGAAGACACTTGCTTTCTTGTTCCGGAAAACTGTATTTCTTCCTTGTCACGATAATTGTTTATGGAGAACATTGTTCAGATCATGGTCAGAAAAGTTTTGAGAGATGATATTAGCTGTCCTCGTGAAGCAGGATTAATAATCCTTGTGTGAAGGACAAAGATGGAGGTACGAACAAACCGTAATTTCTGACAGTTTTAGTATGTAAATATTTACATTAGCATATTACAGAAATGGACACAAGAGACACTTTAATTGGTTTCAACCCCCATTAATGTGTGACAGAGGATTTGTTGATTTTTCTTTAAGAAGAATTACTCTTCTTTTTAGCGAGGTAAAAAAAAGTCTAATATGTCTTTTGTTTTTATGCATACACCTACTCCTTTTTAGTTACGTACACCTCTTGTATTCCAGCTGTATTTCACATACATGTGCTTGTGTTTAGTAAAGTGAATATTGGATGAATGAGAACTTCCTTCAACTCAAGCTACATTCACACCGGTTTAGTTGTGGACTCGGTTTGAGTGAGCGGAGGACAGTTGATCATTTTATCACCTTGGTTTGGCTCGGTTTGTATTCAGAGCACAACTTCTGATCTGCTCCAACAGCCTCTGGTGCAGTTCCATGAGCTAACTGATTGATGGCACCGTTACTGGAGTAGAGACTTCTTTAGGCAGAGAGACAGAAACCTGAAGAACAGGCTCAGAAACTTCTTCTTTCTCCATTTGTTCTTTACCAACATTCAACAATGGAGCATCAAGAAGTTGGTTTTAAAGCCCTGTTTCGCAATGTCACTGTTCTCCTGATCACCCACAATGGCGTGTGCCCTCATCGCAGATACTTCCTATGTTTGATCCGCTTTGAGAGCGGTTGTGTTCACAGTGCTCCTAATAGCTCTAGACTTTGATTGGAAATGCTACGAGACAAGCAGAAATAATTGCTCTACAATTTGCCTGTTTGATCTGCTCTAGACTTCCTTTGTGTGTTCACACCAACCAAACAACGAGGACTAACAGCGCAATTGAATCCTGGAGAGTTTTGATTGCTCTGGGGTTCGTTGGTGTGAATGCACCTTAAATCATAACTACTGTAAATGGAAGTGATTGTTTTAGGTAATAGAGAAAAGACGACTACTGCTGTAAGTGGTTACCTTGGGGTTTTCTCTCTTAAAGCTAATGAACAAGTCTGAAACTTCACTGTACTGATTAACTAAGATCTTTATTGGTCAGATTAAAACAGCCTTCTACCACCTTGAAGCTGATATTGGAATTTCTGAGAAACGTCTCGATGTCCCGCCCTAAACAGCCTCACTTCCTCCTATTGCCGCCAATCTACCAGAAGCCACGCCTCTAATTTTCTGAATGCGGAAAAAACAAGGTTGCATTGGGTCGCATTGATATATGTCTATGGGTCAGGTAAGAGCCAAAATCACATTTACCTGTTTGCTGTTATGACGCATGGCCTTGTTTCCGTGCACAATTCCACATTCACTTTGATTGACAGTCTCAAAAACAGGAAGTCAAAGCCTATTGGCTGGGCGATCACAGCGATTGTTTCCATTTGTATAGGGGTCTATAGGATGAAGGAGGGACTTATATACATTGATGTATATGAATGACCACTGGCAGTAGACCATAGTAAAAGACTAGTTAGGGATTTTTTCGCATTTCAAAAGAATTTTACATAGATTTCTCAGAAACTCTGGATATCAGCTTTAAGTCCATCTCCACAGTGAAAGTTTTCTAGTACTAGAAAGAACAGGAAAAGCTGTTGGTGGTGTGTAGATCCATGAAAAGGTTGGCTCAGAACACTCAACTCATGTCAAACATATTGAAATGCTTTTTGTATAAAATGTACTAGACTAATATACCTTGTTAATCCTATGGTGCAAATGCTTGTAAACAGTAATAATGCCCTTTAGCCTATTGGGTTTTTTTGTTGTTTTCCAAGGGTACATTTATAAAGAAATACTCAATCAGTCAAAAGCTGGAGCCACGTGATCATTTTCACATCAAAATGATGCAATTGTATAACCTTTTTATTTAATCATGCCTTTGTGTGGGTCGCAGTGAGCGGCGCCCTCACTGACTTACCGTGGTTAGGTGGGAGAAATAACCTCCTGTGCTGTTCAATGCGTGCATGCAGCTGTGCTCATTATGTTAATCGTGCAGTTTTATCAAAGCAATTCAGGAGCGTATGCACAGTTAGCTTTCTGTGCAAGCAGTAAAACGACAAGCCCACATCCCGTTTCAGAATTTAGAATTTTCAGTTATAAAAAAAAGTTTAAAAAGGAAGAACTTTCTTACAGCAGGTGTATCATGTTGGGGTTCAGGCGTGTTGTTTTTCAGAAGCTGATTTTATTAAGTTTAATGTCAAATACCAAAGAGCAAAAGTGGCCAAATAAATCTCAAAAGGGGCCACAAGGGAAACAATAACTAGATCTTAATTCAGCATAAATAATTAGATGGCAAATAGTAGCATTTAAATTAGGGTGCATTCACACCAGACTCTGTCTGAATGAGTGGAGGAGAGCTGATAAGTTTATCACCGTGGTTTGGCTTGGTTTGCGTTCAGAACGCAACTACTGATCCGCTCCAAACAGCCTCTGGTGCAGTTCCTTGAGCTAACTAGTTGAGGGGCCGTTACTGGGGTAGAGACTTCATAGGCTGAGAAACAGAAACCTGAAGAAGATTCTTTCTCAACATTCAACAACGGAGCAGCAACAAGTAGCCGTACTTTTTGTAATTTTAAAGCCCTGTTTTGCACCGTCGTCGGTTCTCTCTGGTTTAAAACTAAATTTAAAACCAGAGGAGACCTGGCGTTCCAGGCTGTAGCTCCCAGACTCTGGAATAACCTGCACCAGTCTCTCAGGGAGCTCAACTGTGTGGTCACTTTTAAAAAACTGCTGAAAAGCTTTTAGTTGACTGGATTTTAATTTTGCTAGTCTTATGATGTTTATGCACTCTTGTTTTATTATTCTATTGTGTTGCACTTGTACCACAACTCTGTTCAGCACTTTGTGATTTTATCTGCAAAAAGCGCTTTATAAATAAAACTTACTTACTTACTTCTCCTGATCACCCACAATGCTGTGCACTGAACGTAATCTTTCACAGTTCCTGCTTTTAGTTCGCTTGGAGCCCACGTTGCATTCACAGCGTACCTGTCTGCTCTAGACTTTGATTGGAAACGCTCCAAGACCGACAGAAACAATCGCTCTAGAATTCTTCTGTTTGATTTCCTCTAGATATATGTAAAGTTTGAAAAATATTAGTAGTTTTATATTTACAGATGACACTAGTATTTTTTTGTTCAGGGGAGGATCACTACTGAAATGTGCAAACTGAAAATGTGGTTTGACGGAAACAAATTATTTTAAGTAAAACCAAATTCATGTTATTTGGCAACTGCAATAAGAATACACAAGTACAGACACAAGTAGATGGGGTGGATATTGAGAGTATATGAAAACAAGTTTCTTGGGGTAATAATTGATGATAAAATAAACTGTATATCTCGTGTAAAACATGTACAAAGCAAACTGTCAAGAAGCATTTTAGTTCTGAGCAAAACAAAACATATATTGGACCATAAATCATCCCTCATTCTCTACTGTTCACTGATTTCACCATATTTACACTAATGTGCAGAGGTTTGGGGCAATACTTACAAATGTATAATTCTTAAAATCAAAAACATTTAAATTAAGTGCTCTGGTTCATTTTCAAACAGCACAAATCATGTACACCGCAATATACAATCTACTTCCTGGAAACATTAAACAATGTATAGGCTGAGGGGGGTTCAACTTAAATCACCAGCGAGCACGAACAATGTTAAAGAGTTTTATGTTTCTTACTTCTTTTTGTGGAGTGAGGTTGTGGAACAGTTTGGAGCTCAAGCAATGACCAAGCATGACCCAATTTAAAAAGCTGTACAAACACATGGTTTTCACAAGGTACAGGAAAGAAGAGGGGCTTTAACAATAGAGTGTTTTCATAAATTAGTTATATTTATTTACTCTATTTTCTATTTTTAATTTTTTGTATATTTAAATATGTATACGGGAGTTGTTAATTAAGTAGTGGAGAAGGGGTAGGTTTAAATAAGTTCATCCTACTCACTTTTGGACTTGTCTTATTGATATTGTTAATTTGACTATTCTTGTTGGTTTGTTGTTTATTTGTTTTTCAGTTTACTTTATTGTACAACGTGCACGTTTGAAATAAATTTGAGAATCAGAATCAGACATTGTTTGTGTGTTCATACCGCCCATCAGAGCAAACGAATGGTCTGTCAGTGTGAACGCACCCTTATCCGTGGAACGGACTCTGCCCGTACTGTCCGCACTCCTCAGAGCTTTCATGCTCAAGTGCACCGCTGCATAGTGGTTTACAGTAAAAACCTACATTTCCCACAATCCTTAGCACTTCTTTGTAGTCCTTCTACTTATGGGAGATGTTTTAAAGGTGTCGGTACTTTCGTAGCCTATCTCTACTAAATGCTCGTCTTCATCTCTCCTGCTATGTTTCTCCAGGCGGTGAAATGCATGTCAGTGTTACATTTAATGCGGGTCGACGTGAAAAACACGACAAGCAGTGTTTTGTGTAACTCAGCCTTCGTAAAACCTGAGCTTTGCCCTTAATTAGCTCGGCAAACTCCCCGCGCAAGTATGTTTGTGCTTTTAGTGTTGACAGCCATTTCCAATGTCCATTTAGTGTTTTCCTGGGGCCTCATTTATAAATGCAGTTTACGTACAAAAGAAAGCATAAGCCACATATAAGCAAAGTTTGGGATTAATAAAAAACCCTGGCGAGATAACGTGCACACCTCCACGGCAGCTCTGACCCTGTCGTACGAACAAAATCATGAGAAACGGGAAACGTCTCCCCCAACAGGAGAAGGATGACATTAAAGACAGCTCTGTGAAATTGATACGTTTGTGTGAAATAATCGAATATTGCACATTTCACAATACATATCATATATGAAGGATATATTTGCAAAAACGAAAGAGGAAAAAAGCCCCAGGGAGTGAGTGACGTGCACGCACCTACAAATATAGTTTTATATAATAATTGTAATTAAAATCACATGATCATTACACAAAACTGCTGATCATATGGCTACAACACCTGCCACTCACATAGCGTAAAGACGCACAGTATTTTATCAGGCTCTGCTGGAGGACGAGGCACACGGGAGACTCCGGAGGGAGGAGATCTACAGAGAACTGCGAGACCTATAGCCAGGACCCCCCCTTGAGGACGAGATGCTGCGGTGCCCCCAGCCTCACTCACCCCAGCACCACCGACCAGTAAACACCCTGGGACTGATGAAAAAATATGGTTGTACTTTAAATTAAATATTGTCAATAACATATAGTACCAAAGATGTTTTACTACCTGTTAGGGATGTAACGATTTATCGTAAGGCAGTTAAAAATCAATTCATAGGTATCAAGGTTCATATTGATTTTCTGAAAATTGAATCGCAGTACTTTTTTTAAACTATCCAGAAGTGTTGGCGGTGGGAAGAATCTGCTACTACTTTCTTTCTGGCCGCCTTCTACTCTTAAACATGTTCATTAATGATTCCTTATCCCATTAGCACCGAAAGAATATCTGTAATATTACTTGAATATCTGTAAAAGTCATGTTTTTCTATTAGCTCTGTCTGCTAGCATAGCATCTCTTCTTCACGGCACAGAATAGCTGCATCCAAACCGAACACTGGTCCAAACAAATATCTGACCTAAATACAGTGCAGATTGTTTTTTTTAAAGTCAAATTGTTACATTTTCAGCTGCACTTTTAAAAGAAAAATAACTATTATGCAGTTTTGCATTGTTTACTATAGAACCAGAATTTAAATTATTAGGCTTCTTCTTGATTTGTATTATTCCTTTATTTATTTCATTCGAGATTTATTTTTAGTTAAATTGCATTGTTTTGAATAGTTTATCAAGGGATTCTTTTGACAATGAAAAATAAAAGGAAAATAATACAGTATTTTCTATTTTTTTTCCCAAAAAAAACAAAAGGAATATTTTTCAACCATCATTTGTCTAAAGTCCCATTTTGTAAAACAAATCGTGGGAGAATCGTATCGTGAACCCTGTATCATGAATCGAATCGTATCGGGAGTTGAGTGAATCGTTACATCACTACTACCTGTTCATCTTTATTATTTCAAACAAGTAAATTCAATTTAATCCAATGCATCTGGCGCATATAGTGCATCTGTGTCCCCCTCAGCCTCCGTTATTACACAGAGGGGTTCCCCAATTATCCTGATGATTCTTTCCACCACCTGTTGAACAGATGTTCTTCCTATGGAGAGTGATACACATTTTCTCCTCTGCTTCTATGTCTGACCATTTCTTTTTCACCTCAATCACATGCTGACGCTCTGAGGCAACGCAACGGGATCAACCTTTCTGGCATTCGTATTTACGCTCTCCTGCGTGTGTCCACCTCAACCATTCATACCTCCATCTCACTTTTTGTCATTCATTAAGGGCGTTCACCTGACCTTTTATGGGCACCGTATGGGCGGTGTAAGGTTTTTCCTCACATGCGACAACTTTCGAGTTGATTGTGATTGAAAAACGGAAACAGGCGTGGGACGAGCATGCACCCTCGTTTATAAGATATCAGATTAAAATGATATATAATATAAGAGCAGATATACAAAGAGTAATCCTGACATGATGACAACTTGATAGGTGAGCGCTGCGTGATTGAAATCCCGAAAATGGCCATGCTAACATATAAAGGGGTATTACGTGTGTTTGAGGTTAAAAGTTGATATGAATGACCCCAGAGACATTTCTAACATAAATTAGTTACAAAGTTTAATAGTTCAACAGGTTCCTATGAGTGTTTTCTTATTGTTCTGCTGGTCCTCAGACCACATATACTGTTTCATCCAAGTGGAGACAATCATTTTGATCTGCATCTATAGTAGAGCTGGGCGATATATCGAATATACTCGATATATCGCGGCTTGTAGTCTGTGCGGTGTTGAAAATGACCATACCGTTAAACTCGCGGACTTTTTTTGTTTTTTTTTTTTTTTTTTTGAAATGTCATCTTAATGACAACATGCACAAAAGGGCACTATTTGTTTTAAAATATTGTAGTGGCATTATGTACAAAAAGTGCACTTTAATTTTGTGTTTTGAAATGCCATGTGAGTTGCATCCTGCACTAATGTCTGGTTTTGAAATGTCTCTGTGACAATTTTGCACAGAACGTGCACTTTCTGTTGACAATTTTATGTTTGAGCCACTCACTGTTTAATAAATACAGTTATGTCAACTTTGACTTAGTTGTGATATCCCCTTTTTTGCATGAAAGTTTAAAATTGGCATATATTAATGCAGTATGATCAAGAATGTTTTAATGTAGACATATAGAATCATCATACTGGTGTGATTTTGTGCATCAAAGTGTTAATTCAAGGGTAATGCAAAATATCGAGATATATATCGTGTATCGTGACATGGCCTAAAAATATCGCGGTATTTATAAAAGGCCATATTGCCCAGCCCTAATCTAGAGATGTTTTACTGAATTGTTTCTAAGACAGGGTTCATCCGAGGTCTGCACATGGTTTAACTCCTCTGGTCACAGATCACTGAATTTCCTTGTATCTGATCTGTACTGTTATTTTTTTAGTCTGCACACTACCTGGCTGTCAAGGGGAAATGCAGCGTGGGTGTTTTCCTTAACCTAAAGTGCTTGAATTATAATGAGAGTTTTCACCTCAAGTGCTGTCACTGAGTTCAGGATCTGAGAACCCTTTAAAAAATGACATAATTAAATATTATTATTGCAACTACATTCATGGAAAGACTGCACACTCCATTTATCCATCAATCAGCCTTCTACAGTTATAGCATCACTGAGTGGAATAAGCCAAAGCATAAAATGGCCACTTGATCTGCTTAGCATTTCTCTGATTGTTTCTGGATCACGTGCTGTTACACCTCCGGTCTAATAGATGGCAGTAATGCACCTAAAGGATTGTGTGCTAAGTGGAAGTAGGAGACACCAGCATGTCAGATGGTAAAAGCAAAAGCAATCATACTAAACACTGTCACCATCCTGGAAAAAAATGGGAGTAAATTGGACTGGAGCACGCCATTTAACCACCAGAATAATGGGAATAAAAGGGACAAGAGGCAGATACATCATGAGAAATTACTATGAAATGTCAGCCTAAGAGACAAAACATGGGAAAAGCAGGATGAAGGAGATAAGGTTTGGACACAGTTGGTTTTAAAGACTAAACCGTTTCAAGACAAAGCGACAGATTGTCTGATGAAGCCAGTAAGAACAGATAAGCGACATCTGATCTACCACCGTTGATAAGTGCAGCTGTACTTTTTACAGAATATTTTTTTTGTTTTATGTTTGAATTAATTTTGGATCAAGTTGTTATTCTGGAATGTTCGTAGCCAGTGTCATATAATGTATATAATAAATATTATATAACTGCCTCACCTGTGGATTAAATGAGAGCTGATATGCCTGCAGGAAATTAAAAAGGCAAAGATAAGATAATAAAGAGTTAAAGCAAATAAATCAATTTGTATTATTTCATTCCCTCACCCGATGAGAATCGGTAAGGAATTGAATCAATAAGCAGTATCGATCATGAAATCGGAATCACTAAATTCTTATCAATTCCCATCCCTACCGGTGACTGCGCAAAACAGGGCAATTAAACTACCAAAAGCATGGCAACTTGTTGCTGCTCCATTGTTGAATGTTGTGGAAGAACAAATAGGGAACGCAGAAGTTTTTGAGCACTCTTAAGCACTTGCTTTGACCCAAAAATGAGAGCCTCTTCTTCGGGTTTCTGTTTCTTTACCTAGAGAAGTCTCTACTCCAGTAACGGCCCCTCAACTGGTTAACTAATGGAACTGCACCAGAGGCTGGTTGGAGCGGATCGGAAGTTGCGCTCTGAATGCAAATCGAGCCAAACCAAGGTGATAAAATGATCAACTGTCGTCCGCTCATTCAGACTAAACTGGTGTGAAAATACCCTAACTACCAGCAGAGCCGTAGTTCTTTGTAACAGCAGCCTTGGTGAAGTAAAGACTAAGCTTGTTTTTGGCTTCACGCTTACACTCACCGTAGTTGCTGCGTAGATATCCTTCCACACAACCGCCTCCCGGGAAAGATCGGAGAGTTCAAAGAGGTTGTCCACCACCACTTCGCCGATCATGTCGTGGCTCGTGAATCGGTCAAAGTCGTAAACGCTGAAGTGCAGCTTGCGGTTGCAAAGCTCATCGTAGGCCACAGGGAAACTGAAGGTTTCGTCAAACATGGGGTTGAGATTCTTGCGATGTACTCGGGTCTGGAACTTCTTCTTCCTCTCGGGCAGCAGGTAGATCTTCACATATGGGTCAGAGGTGCCCGTGAAGTCCTTGGCTGGCAGGTCCAAAGCCTTGAGGATCCTCACCACCAGGGCCTGCTCCTCGTAGTCGTACTGCAGAGAGAAGCTGAGCTTCCCGCAGGTCTCCGCGTTTGCTCTGGCTTCATCCTCTGAATCCACTGACTTCTGCTTGTAGAGCTCAGGTTTTATTCTTCCAATGCTCGAGGTCGACGACTGACGGAGAGGCACCGTCTCAATGCTGAAGTCGACACTGGTGACATTCATCTGTCGAGGCAGATGACGCCGGAATGAATTGTGCCTGTTGGAAAGGGCAAAAGACATGTGTTAAAGTCTCAGAGCCGGATTCACAAAGATCTGAAATAAAGGGTAATAATTCAGTTGCTTCCCTAAATCCTTTAGTGACGCAGTTTCTTCACCTGCTGTAGCAATCTTCACTAAGATTGTAGCAATCATTAGTGCACGAGCAGAACTGGTGCAGACCGCCCCTATTTAAATCAGCATTTCCTTTGCTCGTTTAATGTGGAGACGTCAGTACACACAAGCACACTGATATTTGAGGCAGATGGACTTCTCTGTCTGCTGCACAAACATTTCATAATGTAGAAAACTAAATGAACAAATAAAAAGTTTTTTTTTTTTTATACAACAACTTTAAACCAATTATATTTTTTCCCCCTCATTTAATGTGGGGGCTCCGTTCGTTCCAGTAACTTTGCTCTGATCAGTGCATACCAAATAGGCAGATTAGGACAGAAACCGTCCTATTGATCTAGCATTGATCTGAGTTAATATAGCTACAATCATGTTTTTGACTCATTTTGCAATCAAAATAAGTTTTATTTTCCTTTAAAGCACAGATGAACACTGTCCAAGGTCAACCTCTGTGCAATATGAGGCTAGAGCAGCAGATCTGATGCCTGTTTTTCTCTTGTTAACGGCTAAATATGAAATAAAAACAAGACATTATTGATTTTCTACAGAAACCATTGTGCACATCATGCCTTAAATCTAATACAACAGATTAACTGAGACCACATGGTTGCAGTCAGAAGATTACAGGTGACCTTAACTACAAAAAAAGCCCATTCTCTGTTTTCAGCAACAACAATTACCTGCACATTTCTGCAAAGTTGACGCCTTTGGACCTAAAAGCACGGCTGTGTTTGAGTCGCCATTCTCGTCACCTAGCAACTGGACCTCCTCCTTTTTACAGTGTGGTGGCCGCAGAGACGTGAAAATAGATTTCCAAGCTTTTTCAGGTCATCATTACCAAGCTTTTGGTTTCAGGTTGCAAAAACAAAAAACATTATCATCATGTCTATTACTTTATTCTTGTTTTTTTTTTTTTTAAAAAAAAACTAGGGTTTTCAAAACCTTTTTGGCCTTTGTTTTTGGCCCTCGGAATGAGTTTTTACTTCAGGGAATTCCGTATCATCTCATATTTGGGTTTTTAGGGAGGGGAAAATGTAGATTGCGTTTAGGGATCAGCCTTGAGAGCATGTCAGTGCGCCTCACGGTAATCACAGACTTTAGGGTTTAAACTCACAACTGGAAAACAAAATAGAAGCCAGAGCTGATTGTTTAATTACTGGAGTGGCTTCCTGGTGTTGCCATAGCAGCCGGGGCTACACGTGACTACATGGTAGAAGATGTACGACACGCTCAGATGTTTCCTCCTGGGCAATGACATTTCAAGGTCACGAGACACGTGCCAAACTCAGCTCTAGGACAGTTCCAGTTCTGTCACCAGCATCACAGCCTTTTCTCACTGCTCAGCCTTTAGAAAACACACAATGACATCCAACATTTACCCTCTGACAGGATTTATGAAGGATGAATAAAAAGGATTGATCCAATCAGTGACAATTAGAAATAAGGCCTGTTTGGATTTTATTCAACTTTAAAAACTTTATCAAGTGCAACAAAAAGGATCAAAGACTGAGTGTCGGTGAACACCAATGAAGTAACGGAGTGCTACCTCTACATCTATAGCTGCCCTTTAAGCCAGTGGTTCTCAACCTTTGGGTCAGGACCCCATTTGGGTTCATGAGACACTGGGAGATGCTTTCAAGAAACTGAGAATATTTTCTGAACAATTTGAGCCCATTTTTTTAACCATTTTTCTGCAACTACACCAAACTTACATATTTGAATTTATTTTCATCACTTTTTCTTGCCATATTTTTGCTCCTTTTAATGCATTTTTGCTACATTTCTCCCATTTCTGACACTTTTCCATCAAATTTCAATGCCTTTTCTGCCCATTTTTCCACTTTCAAGACTTTTTCAATACTTATAAACCCTTTCCACCACTTTTCCACTTAATGTTGGATATGTTGACCCATTGTTGTCACTTTTAACCTCTTTTCACCATATTTCATGCTTATTTATGCCAATTTAACCACATTCATGATTTGTCGTGCCCATTATTTGCCAGTTTAAACTAAATGTTCCTGATTTGTCTTCAGTCGCTATAATGCCCCAATATTTACGCCAAACAGATCTGCAAGCCCCGCCCACCCTGCCATGTTAAAAGCACTTTCCCCATCGTGGATGAGCTTCAGCCCTGAGAATTTCACCCTGAAGGGAGTTTAGACTTTACCCAGAACAGATTTTTCTTGCGTACCTGGAGGACGAGGTGGGCTCGGTGGTCTGCCTCTGGATCTTTGCCTGCTGACTCAGCTTCTCCCTCAGAGCCGTCTGCACCTCAGCTGGGATGTCCGGCGACGTCTGACTGATCTTCATCGCTGCCTCCAGCAGCTTGACGGAGCTCCGCCCATTGGCCTTGACCTCCATCGGGTGCTTGATCTTCTCTGGCTCCAGCGCTTTCTGCTTGGAGACGCTTGGCGCTCGGCTGCACGAATGCTCCGGCAAAGCCACGGGGAGGCCATTTTCAGCATGTGTGGACAGAGCTTTGGTCCTCCACACGGGCCAGCACAGCTTCCAGAAGACAAAGAGAGAAACCACCAAGAGGGCGAGGCCACAGAAACCCACCACCACAGCCAGGAGGCTGATGGAGATGTCTAGGAGTGAAGGAGAAGAAGAACAGACAAACACACAGGAAAGAGGAAGACAGAGCAGGCTGTGAGGAAGAAGAGGAAACAAAGGCACCTGTGGACGAAGACATTGGACATTAGTAGCAGATCATTGTCCATTCTAACTCCCCCAGTCGTCACATCACTGGGGTGGATGAAGCGAGTAAGAAGCTCGACTATGCTCAAGCAACTCATCACAGGCCATTTAAGCAATTAAAGTTGCCAAAGTCGAACCGACGGATCCTAGAGCGGTTAAAACACTCTACGATAGTCCTCCTCGTTCAACACGCAAATGAGATCTAGAGCAGATCAAACTGTAATTCTAGAGCGATCGTTTCTGCCGGTCCCTGAGCCATTCGAATCAAAGTCTAGAGTAATTTAGGAGCCCAGTGAACGCAAACGTGGCTAAAAACAGTAAGTATCGGAGATGATGTAGAGGAGACGGCATTGTGGGTGGTCAGAAAGAATTGTCGATGGTGCAAAACTTGGCTTTAAAATCACGACAACTTGTTGCTGCTCCATTGATTAATGTTGATAAAAAACAGAGAAGGAAGAAGTTTGTGAGAACTCTACAGTGCTGGCTTTGACCCATAGGTGAGAGTCTCTTCTTCAGGTTTCTATTTCTCTACCTGAAAAGTCTCTACTCCAGTAACAGCGCCCTCAACTGGTTAGCTCATAGAACTGCACCAGAGGCTGTTTGGAGTTGATCAGAAGTTGTTTGAGCCAAACCACGGTGATAAAATTATCATCTGTCCTCCACCCATTCGGACCGAGTCCATGACTAAACCGGTGTGATAGCACCCTTGTGTTTTTTGCAAATATTTTGTGACCCACAAAATGAGTCCGAGATGCACTTTTGGGTCCCCACCCACTAGTTGAGAACCTATCCTTTATTCGAAGGATGCGCCATGAGTCCATCAAAAACACATTTCAACTTTACACGGACGTAGCTGCGAAAAGTGACAACTTCAAACTGTTTTTTTTAATGGGGTTAATAAATTACACAGAAAACCAGAGGCACTGTAAAATATATACAAAAAATGGAGTATTTTCAAACCTCACATGCAGGCAAAGGCTTGGGTGTAACGATGCGATTTTAATTTTTTGCCCGATTTGCGGCATTTCCGACGATTTTATTATTAATTAAATGTACCTCGTGTCAAATCAATCTTGAATTGTCTTTCCCGCAAACAAAAGGAAGCTTAGCGCGTTTGATAATGGATTAGAGGAAACAATTTACACCAATGAGAATGCTTTTAGCATTTCAATTTACAAATTTCGAAGGGACTGGCATAAGCAAAAATTCACCGTAAAGATGAAAAAATAATTTAAAAAAACGGGACAAAGTACGATGAGAAAACTGAAACACTTCAGAATAAATCAGACTGAAATACTGATTGTTAAGTTTATTGCAATGGTGTGATTAACGAGCACAAGAAAGAATTTAAGAGTAAAGATGATGAAAACCAGTGCAAATAATTGAAGAAAACAATGGCCAAGTATCATTTTAGTAGTAATAATAATTTGAATTTTCATTGAATATTTTTGGCTAATTGTAGATCAATAAAAAAAAAATCTAATTGAAAACAGAAGATCAAAATATTTTTACCAAAACTGTTTTTTCTTCCACACGTTGCTCTGCAGAGATAAAAAAAACTAAACAACAGGTGACATTTAGAAACAAGGTCAAACCAAAATGTGCAACATAAATAAATCTCCTTCAAAGTAAAAGCACAAGATTCTTAAAATAAATCCCTTTCTATCAGTACAAAATGTCCACGATTCACTTTTTGAGCTCCAGCCCACCGGTTGAGAACCACTGTGTGTGTGTGTGTGTGTGTGTGTGTGTGTGTGTGTGTGTGTGTGTGTGTGTGTGTGTGTGTGTGTGTGTGTGTGTGTGTGTGTGTGTGTGTGTGTGTGTGATAAAATGCAGGATTTTCAGAGATGGTAAATAAACTGAGCTGAAAACACGTTAACAGCCAAAGATGAGATGCCAACAGGTCCAAAAATGTGAGGAATAATGAATGAATAAATAATAAATGAATGACTTTGACTCAGATTGTGATAAATAATCAATAATAAAGGAGACGTGATAAAAAGAAGGGTTTAAAACCACTGAGAAACAGAATCCAAGTTATATAAAGAAAAGGAATACATGCTTTTTGTCATTCTAAACTCTTGAAATGTGCACTTAAAGAAGTGTAACATAACGTGCTTTGTGTTGTTCTCGAAGAATAAAAAAAGACTTTTTTCTTCCATTTACCTGCTCGTCCTTTACCTGCTATGTGACTCTCCAGCGGGAAAATATCCGCGCATTTCTCCCGCTCCACGTGTCCGGTGAGACACAGCTCGGTGACGATCTGCAGAGCCCGATGGCACAGCGTGATGCTGTCCTCCGTGCGGACGCTCATGTCTCTCCGGTTAAGCCATTGCGCGCCGGTGGAGTGGCGGCGGTTCATCGGTGCGCCTCTTTACGCGCGGCGGAGCGCTGCGTCCTGCTCCATGATCGAATGATCGAATGATCGATCAGTGCTGAGCATCAACAGGTCTCTGCTTCTTTTCTGAGATGGGGAGGGCTTCCACTTCACATACATAGCGTAGATATAGATAGATATAGATATAGATATAGATATAGATAGATAGATAGATAGATAGATAGATAGATAGATAGATAGATAGATAGATAGATAGATAGATAGATAGATAGATAGAGATGAGTAGATAGATAGATAGATAGATAGATAGATAGATAGATAGATAGATAGATAGATATAGATAGATAGATAGAGATGAGTAGATAGATAGATAGATAGATAGATAGATATAGATATAGATAGATATAGATATAGATAGATAGATAGATAGATAGATAGATAGATAGATAGATAGATAGATAGATATAAGAAGAAGATAGAATAAAACAGAATATATGCATATACAAAAACTATAAAAAAACCAGAATGTATACATATACACACAACTAGCTGACTTGTTGAATTCGCTGCCATGTTGTGATTAATGATGATGTTCCCCAAATTTTAAGGTTTAACTTTAGAATTATTAAAAAATGTGATGGAAATAAAAAAATAGAAATACTTTGAAATGTAATACAGGGCTATAATACAACTACAGCAGAAAATACATTTGTATAGTTTTTAAAGATTTTTTTCACAACAGCAGTCATGGTCAGACAGTCGCACCACAGAACATTTTTAATAACAGAATAAATTACAGAAAGAATTTAGTCACATTTAAAAAAAAAAAAAAAGAAAGAAAGAAAGAACACACACACACACATCAAAGTGAGGACATATATACTATACATATATGTATTCATGCATTTAAACCTTTGTTTACTTAAAATAAATGCAGTTGAACAGAATATTTAGGTTTCATGCCACTGACCCAGTGTATTTTCCTGCACAGAAATATAATAAAATAGTGATAATAATACATTATTGTTAATTCTTATTCAAATTTATGATATACTACCTCATAATTATGAGATGCAAAGTCATAATATGAGATAATTATGAGATAGTTTCTTAAGTTATTCTTATATTTATGAGTCATTCTTAGTGTCTCATAATTATGAGGTAGTATCTTAAGTCATAATTCTGAGATATAAGTCATAATGTGAGATAGACACATTATACTTAGTCATAATGTGAGATAGTATTTCATAATTATGAGATAATATCTCTTAGTATCTCATACTTATGAGATATCTCAAGTCATTCTTAAGTCATAATTGAGATAAGTGACAATTACAAGACAGTATTCTCATAATTATGTGATAGTATCTTAAAGCTGATATTTATGTATGATTCTTTTGAAATGCGAAGAAATCCCTAACTAGTCTTTTACTATGGTCTACTGCTGGTGGTCATTCATATACATTAATGTATATAAGTCCCTCCTTCTTCCTATAAACCCTTATACATATGGAAACGAGCGCTGTGATCGCCCAGCCAATAGGCTTTGACTTCCTGTTTATGACTCTGTCAATCAAAGTGAATGTAGAACTGTGCACGGAAACAAGGTCGCGCGTTACAACAGCAAACAGGTAAATATGACCCATAGACATATATCAATGCGACCCAATGCAATCGTGTTTTGTTCCGAGATGCGCGTGCAGAAGTAGAGGTGTGGCTTCTGGTAGATTGCAGAGGCGGGGGAGAAAGTAGAGCTGTTGAGGGCGGGACATCGAGACGGTTCTCAGAAACTCCAGATATCAGCTTTAAGTAATAAATTATTAATGAATAATTAAGAGATACTAAGTCATTATTATGAAATACTAAGTCATTATTATGAAATACTAAGTCATTATTATGAAATACTAAGTCATTATTATGAAATACTAAGTCATAATGCGAGATAGTATCTCATAATTATGATTTAGTATCTTAAGTCATTCTTAAGGCATGATTATGAGATACCAGTGGAAATGAGTTTCCATATTTTTTATATATAAAGAGAAACTTCACTATATCTAACACGTTAGAGTTTCTCGCTGTAAAGCAGAAAAACAGAAAGCTGCTCTCAGCTACGTCACTTTTTCATCTTTAATATCCACTGATCCTTCATTCTTGAAACACAATTTATTGGTTTTGGTCACTGATCCCATAACCCAGGGTCATAGGGGCGTAGGAACGCTGCGCCAGCTGGCGCCACTCGTGTCGGTTGTGGGCAAGTGCCTGAGTTGTGGCGAAGCTGTTCTTGGTCCATTCAGTGATGTTATCTGCCCATTTCTTCCTTGGTCTTCCTCGTCTTCTTTTCCCCTACGCTGTTCCTTGTCGTATGGTCTTGGAGAGCCTGTCTGATCTTGTCACATGTCCATACCATCTGAGCTTCCTCTTACATTTGTATGAGCATGTGACAAATAAAAATCTTGAATCTTAACTGTGGTCAGCAGGTCTTCATAGTGCCTTACTTGTTGGAGGATGGTTTGTGGGACTTCTTCGTTGGTGATGTGATCCGTGTGAGATGCCAAGGAGTATTCTGAGGCATCTCATCTCCACCACCTGGATCCTCGTTTCCAAGTCTGCATTTAGTGTCCAGGTGTCGCATGCATACAGGGGAACGGAGATGACCAGTGCATGCAGTAGCTTGACCTTGGACCTGAGTGAGATGTTGGAGTCTTTCCAGATGGTCTTATGCTTAGCCATTGCTGCTGCTGATTGTGCAGCTTCTGCAAAGATTTTGTTCTTAGAACCGTCTCCGCTAATGATGGCTCCAAGGTATTTAAAGTGATCCACAGTCTTTCCCACTGACTGTGATCTTGGTCGTGATTGGCTTGGCACTGTTTGTCATGAGCTTTGTCTTCTTGGCACAGATCTCCGTGCCGTATCAGGATGTTTTATCCAGGTGGTTCACCAGGTTGGCTAGTTCCTGTTTGTTTCCCGCCAGTCCATCAATGTCGTCACGATAATAAAAAACAGATGTAACATGGTCGATATCATAAATATAACGATATAATGTCTCTGACCAAAGTTAGATAAAGTCACAAATTTAAAGGTACAAATGTGTCAATTTATTGCCTGAGATTTTTGCTAAATGCTGAGAAAAGTAAGGGCTGAAAAAAATCTAAAAGCAACCTGAGACGTCACACTGCAGACACTGCAAAGATGCACTGGAGGAGAGTTTTAGTGGCTCCTTCGGGAGCTTTTTGAGCAAATGAAATGACGGCGGATGAAAAACTGGGGTCGTGCAGCAATCCTTCAGTGGAGCAGAGTCTGGAAACAGATTGAACATTCATCAGCGTGACGGTGAGTGGCTTCTCCTGAAAACAAAAGACAGAGCGACCGAGCCCTGAAATTACAGCTGTGAATGTCGGAGACAGGACGAGCTCTGATTGTTGGGAGGAAAACACTCTGCAGATGTTTGGGTGTCTTAAATGAAGCCACTTCAAAAGCAGACACGAAAATGTCGCCGATCAATGTGGCACAAAACAATTTACCACCTCCTGAAAAGGCTGATTCCCCCTTAATTATTCACACACACACACACACACACGCACACACACACACACAGAAACTCTGCTGGGGACACTTGTTGATTCCAGCCTGAAAATGTGACGGTAGATTTACATTTAGATCCAGTTTTCCTCCTCTGACTGTTCCTGTGGACTAGCACCGGTTAATCCATTCCTTGTATAGATCTGGGTTATTATGAGTCACTCAATAACTTTATTATTTATGTGATCAGAGCCATGGGACGACTGTATTGGATTTGGAGTAATTTGACTCATTTTTGTCACTTGAGTCCTTCATCCGGGGGGTCTGCTATCCAAGTCTGTTTCTAGGGAGTCCACTGCTCAGTTCCTTATTATAACTGAATCATCTGAGTCAGGTGGGCGGGGCTTCATTCATCAACATTGTCATTTCTATTCTTTCGTTAACACAGGAATGAAACCTGTTGATAAAGTCATGGATGTTTTTAGGGAGTCTGCCGTCTGGGTTCTATAACTAAATCATTTTAGTCCCTAAAGCTGATATCCAGAGTTTCTGAGAAATCTGTGTTCATGTATTATTCTTTTGAAATGCGAAAAAATCCCTACTAGTCTTTTACTATGGTCTACTGCTGGTGGTCATTCATATACATTAATGTATATAAGTCCCTTCTTCCTCCTATAGACCCCTATACAAATGGAAACGATCACCTAGTGCACCCAGCCAATAGAGACATAGTGAGCAGAGGCTGCGTGTATTGTTTTTCAACTATACTGTATCTCATCATTTCCCCCTAAAAAGCTGTTAGAAATAAGCAAAATGGCACCAACAACCCTCATTTAGATAATCTATAGATATTATGGTAAGTTACAAACATGTAGGACTAGTTGTGTAGTGAAAAAGAGCCCCATTTCAGCTATTTTACAACATTTGCTTAAAACACTTTGTGTTGATAAGCTTTCTTACTGACTTTTAGTCAAATGTGGGAGCTTAAAAATCTGCCCATATTTGATGAGGATCACTAAAAGATTGATACGTCTCCTTTCTATTGTGTCACGTGTTGTTTGTGAGAAAACAAATAGGTGTGAGGGTGGTAGTGTAAGTCGTGCATGCTGGGACCCTCCGTGTGCGCCCCTGAGCCGACCCCGGGGTCTGCTGAGACGTCCGACCGCTGCAGAAGCTGCTGCAGACCTGGCAGTTAACCTTTAAACGGCCTAATTAAAGTGCGCAGCCATTAGTCGAGTCCTGATTTAATCACAGCGGCGTCGCAAGGGGAATGAAGAAAGCCTTTTTAACAGTGTTCCAGTAAATCAACTGTTTCCCTTCAACAAGCTGCTGCTAAACGGATTCACGCACTGATCTCATCACTGTTTCCACGTGGAACACTGACACGATAATGGGCTCACGGCCGCTGACAACACAACAGAGTGACTTTGTCGCAATAAGTTGGTTTGCTTTGTAAAAATATCAACTTTACTTATGATTAAAGTCCATGAACCAAACCTTCAGGATGAAAATGTGCGTCATAAAAAACAATGCATTGAAAAAAAATTGTGCTTTAAGACAAATTAAAGCATTAAGAAGATCATTTTGGTTACCCTATAAATGTCTTGCGGCAAAAACATGAGTTATAGAAAATGTTCTTTTCCGACAAAGATCTCCATTGTGACAAAAAAGCGCGTTAGGCCTAAAATGTCCGTTACAACAATAATCTCAGTATTAATAAAAATGGCCTACAACAAAATGATCAGTTATGACAAAAATGTCTGTTCCAATAAAAAAAATCTGTTGAGACAAAATTATTCCTTTTACAGCAGAAAAAAATGTCCATTGAAAATAAAAAATACTAAATCTAACTTATGAAAAACATTGGTCTGTTAGAACAAATGTGTTCATTATGAGAAAATTGTGAGTTACAATGAAAATTTCCATTATAACAAAATTGACCACTATGACAAAAAAGACTTAAGTGTCCACTATGATAAAAATGTGTAAAGCAACAAAGAGTGTCTGTAATGTAATATCAATGTCTCGTAGTGCTGGACTAAACACAGACTATGTGAGGCCATAACTGTCAAGTTTTGGATTTGAAAATAAGGGAAATTTTCTAACGCCCACTACGAGTCGTCCCACCCTCCCAACCAAGCTCCAGTATTCTTTATATTTTAATATAGATGTACAATAAATCTAAAATAGCCACTTATCAACCACTTACTAAACATAATTATGTAATTATAATCTGGTAGGTCGATCTTTATTAACATTAAAATGCTGTGAACGTTCCTACTAGGGCTGGTGATATGGACCAAAACTCATATCTCAATATATTTTCTCAAAATGCTGATATATGATATAAATCTAGATCATTAAAAAAAAAAAAGTCTGACCAGAAAAACAATTCTGGGTTAAATTTTCTGATGCTAAATGCTACACAGAGACATTTATTAACAAACAGCTGATCAATATGTGACACTCATTAATCATCTAACTGAGCTTTACATGTTGTTCTGAGAAGTAAAAGCAGCGACTCATAAAACTAGTATTTGATACATAATAAGCTATAATGTATATATATATATATATGTAATATTGTAGTTTTCTATATCGCCAAAATAGATTGAATCTCGATATATCTCCCAGCTCTAATTCCTAAATGATAAAACAGCCTAAATAAAAACATAAATGTGTATATGAAGCACATGTGTTTATTTAATATACTTACATTTTATATACAAGTCAACACGTTGCATATTTATTGTTAATTTCACATTGTTTGTCTTTAAGTTAGACATTAACATTTTATTTTATTACATATTTTATTATAATTTCTCATGCTCACTCATATGGTTCTCTGGTATTCACTAATGACTTATTAAACACATTTATTACAGACTTTACATTATTTAACACTTTATAAACAGTGTATATTTGTGGAGCTTGTGATTGGATGATTTTTCATGGTGATTTACGTGGTTCCTTCTGCTGTGGTAGACGTTAAAATATCAGTTATTAATCTAACAGAACGTGTAACCCTGTCCCATCCTGATGGTCTTTATGAAGATAAACTCTATGTCACATTTAACAACATATTTACACCAGTTCTTTGTTTCACCAGAACATCTTCATTCATCATCTCTGTTCTGAGTTGTTTCTGGGTTTGTTGCTGATGTCAGCACTAATCTCGCGAGAACTGAGTTCAGGTGGAAGTTCTCACGAGGCTAGTGACGTCGTTCAGTTCAGTAAGGCATCTTTGAATTATTATTACAATAAAATACGGGATATTTACGGAAAAATACTAATACGGGACGATGGCGGGAAAGAGCGGTAAAATACAGGAGTTTCCCGGCCAAACGGGATTCTTGACAGGTATGTGTGAGGCTAATCGTAGCATTCTGTTTTTACTCTGAGGCTGGACAGCAGATGAAAAGTGTTTGGGCTCCCTAGCGCCCCCTACATGAGACACGAACACTGCCTGCCTCTCTTTGTTCTCTAGTTTTATGACTGATCAACGTTACACACATTCTAATCACCTTCTACAGTAGATCAGTGCGTAGAGTTTTGAGATGGACATTTTGTTCTGGTGGTGGTGAAGCCGAGGAGGCTGTTAGCATGATGTATTTTCACTAATCAGATCAGTGGCACAACTTCACTTTCAAGGACATGATTTTCCTTCTGACACCGTGTGAAAAGCTCTTCTGTGTCAGAGTGTGTGTGGAGATGTTTGTCCTTCAGAGGAACCTTCGACCTCCAACCACAGCTTTTTCCTTTTCACTCATTCAAACAGGACGTGAGCTGCTCATGGTGCTGATGTCAGAGTGGAGATGAAACACAAACACACTGTACAACCTTATATTTAAAAACAACCACCATTTAAACTCTCATTAATTAATATCTCTCAGATCTTCTTGTCTCAGCCATGATGTGTCACTATCCAAACATGTACGGCATTTTACCTCTAAAGTCTCATATAAGACGCTCCTGAAATGCATCATCGGTTGCCATTGGTAACCAAGCTGTATCTACACTGTATAGATCAGTGTAGCTCAAACATCTATGATAATGCTCATCTACTACGTCTATAACATTGTCGTCCATTTTGGGGCCCGCGGACCAAAGTTGGCTGTTAGTTTTGGCCCGCTGCCCATATTTGAAATTGTTTTTTTTTTTTGCTATTTTTTCAAATATAAAAAAATAATTAATACAATACAGCAGATTCACGAGTAGTACTAGTAGAGCTAATGCAAATGGAGTAGGAGGGATTAAAACCAAATCCAGCTCTTGGATTGGTTGGAATACTTTGGAAAGCCAATGGCAAGCCTGAATTCACTTTCCCCTCCCCCTTATTAGCATGTAAGTTGTCACTTACTAGTGAAACTTTTTGCGTAGTAAACCTAAATTGAGTACATGTACATGTAAAATAAAGCATTATATAAGAGCTTAATAATGGTTGATATCACTGATATTACATTTGTTACATTACATTATTACATTACGTCTTTCCCTACCCATGATGTTGCGTTGCATTTGTGTAAAATAGCATCGCGTTGATGAACGTTATCACCTGAAGGAGGAAGTCACTGTGAGCAGAATTATTCTCCTCCCACAGTCTGACCAAAGTGTGTCCTTTACATCTAATGTATTCCTTCTGAAGGAACGGGATCAATAACTCAGCAGGGTGGGCGTCTACTTTATTCCCATGCAGCGACGGGGACGACACCTGCTTCTCCATTATTCACGTCGTTGGATGCTTTGTCGGATGCGTAGTCGCCCTCACGAGCCTGTTTCTAATGTTTAGAGTGGAAGGTTTTCCAGCGTCATCATGTTCAGCTTTGATCTGCTTGAATGCAGAGAAAGTTTTTTTTTCCTCTTCTCCTCCTTCACAGAGCACCTCCATGCAGACGGCTGCAGTCCTTGATTGAGTGGTCGTCATGGTTACGTGGATGTTCAATAAACACCGGCAGGGTTTAACAAAAGAAAACTCCTCCCACTTTGTTTGCGGAGCTATAGATTTACAGGACAGTACAGACCTGTGAGGGACCCAAGGAGTCATCCACCCAGCCATCCAACTATCCATCCATCCATCCATCCTCTCCTTCTCCCCTAATGACCTCTGACCTCACATGTCATCAGATTCAGACCCTAATTTCCTAACAATCATCTGTGAGGAGACAAACGAGGACGTTGTGTCTGTTTCCCTCAGACTAACAGAGATAAATCACAGGAAAGGCAAAACCGACACAAAGAACAAATAATCCCACTTTAAAGTCTCCAAGATTCAGAGACTTTGTTGTGATCCATCGCTCTCAGCATTTGTAAAGTCCTCCCTGAAGGATATCGTAGAAAAACATGGAGGCGAACACAAAGACAGTTACATAATGGTTACATAACAGCTGCAGCACCTGCTGTGTCGAACACACACACACACACACACACACACACCTGTCTGATGTGAAAAGAGTCAAATTAAGAGTCCACTCTTCGTTTCTCCCCCCAGTGAGACGTTACCATGTTCAACCTGAGCTGAGAGTTCAGTCAACATAGTTAAAAAAATGCAGATTCATGATACACAGTGCAAAAGTAGAAGACAGTGAGAAATCACTGTGCCAACGCCACGGATGGCGCGACAAGTAGGGGGGTCAGGGAGCATGGCCCCGCCTCCCCGGAATATTTAGCAAAAATGATGCTTTATGGTGGCTTTTGGTACATTATATTAGTGTAATTGTCTGTTTTGTAGCACTCTTCTTAGCATGATGTATTTTCAACCTAGTTTTTGTTTGCGTGATGCATTTACAAGTTGTACCCATGGTAATGATGACAAAGAATTGAGCATTATTATCACTTTGCCTGTTTACAGTGTAAAATGTACCAACTTATAGTATATCAGTAGTATGGGTGCTTGGTCTCATAGTAGTCTTCTGTAGTATGCTGTCTGGTACTGTAACATATCTGCATGATTAACATCATTTTTGTGTGGTTTTGGTGATATATTTAGTTGTATCAATGCACATTAATATTCATAATATATCTAACATAAGCACATTAATAATATATTATATTTATGTTATGAGTTTGAGGTGTCATTGGAAAGGTCTGATCTGCCTGAGTACGAATATGTACATCTCTCCCTGGTAGAGTCAGAACTGCGCCACCTAGAGGCGAAACACACAATCGCAATGCTAAAAAAAAGTGCTCATTTCATTGAAAATGTGGCACCAGTGGAAGCGTTTATTCCTCTGAAGATGTGGTTTGCTTTTGGCTAGGGGCCGAATTCCGTCCGCTGGAGGTCGCGGAAGTTTGGTGTGCTTCAGCAGCAGGGTCGGGTTTATGCTAATGATGGCTGCGTTACGTAAAGCAGCTATGATTTTGACCCGCCCATTAAATCCTGAACTCAGAAATATGAAACACAGTTTGTGAAGCCGAGCTCTACAATTACATTATAAATGATTGAATGACTTTTTACATGTTTTAAGGAAAACATTTATGACATATTTAATGTGTTTAGAAGCAAATGGCTGAATTTGCTTTACACATAGAGAAGAATTAAAAACCCTTTCAAAATCTACTTTTTTCAAATTTGGTCTGTGAGTAAAAATATTTTTAGCTGTGACTCTTTTCTTCGTTACAAAGCCCAGTATTGATGGCTGGCTCGTAGTGTGACGTTTGGGTGGCATATTCACTGATCATTCATCTTCTCCCTGCCAAAACCAGACTTTTGCGTGCTTTGTGAGAGTGATTTGAGCCGCTGATGGGAGAGGCGTGTAAAGCTGCTGCTTGGTGGAGTGTGAGCTGAACTCTCACGAGGCTTTGCGTGAGATTTAAAAAATGGCCACCGAAACAGCATTGCAAAAATTGCTCAAAGTGTGAAAAACTTCAGTCTTTCATGGATTTTAACGATTGATTTGGTGCTAAAGGGGTACAGAATCATTTATGAACATGTTAAAAGAGGTGAAGACGGCCAGAAAGAGAATAGTAGGCGATTCTGCCCGCCGCCTACACTTCTGGACATCCCTGATGATAACATTAGCCCTGCCCCTTATTGTTTTTGGATGAATGAGACTTAGCCCAGCTTTAGGGTTGCTGGTCAGATGTGGACACAGGGTTTATTTGGGTTTTTGGCAACAGACCAGATGTGCCTCAGTGAATCTACTGCTTATGGCGTCACGTTAATTTAAAAAAGCCACACGCATGAAAACAACAACCATAGGCATAAAAACAGTCGTTAGCGAGCGGCACCATGAATATGAGTGAATTCAGTGTTTACTATTGTGCGCGTATACGCGTGCCATCATTTTCTGCACACTCTCGGTATCTCCCTGCGTCCTCAACTCACTTTCTATTCGTGCAAATGTATTGAAGAGGGTGGGCCCCCTGTGTCAAAAGGCGGGTGTTTTGGGAGCCAATAGATGATCGCTGCTACTCTAGTTATTTTTGATTGGTTAACTTAAACGCCAACATCAGATCCTTGTACTCTGGCCAACATTCTCAGAGGCAGTGTTGGGTGTGTCATCTGTCATGTATTAAAACATGACAAATTGTACACATGAACACACATTTGACGATATTATGATGAATATAAAAATTGCCATAACACATCCTTGGATGCATAAAGATTTCCTATCTCATAGATGTATCTATGCAGAGAAGAAGAGGTACTGTAAGCTGAGTAACAGACTCATCAACATTGCTAGCCTAACAACATGAGCTACGTTTTCATTTATTCCATTTTCTCTCCATAATTTAAAAGCACTGAAAGTTTGGGTGGATCTGCATTTTTCTAAGACTTTGTTCCACAGATGAGGAGCATAAAAAGTAAATGCTGCTTCTCCGTGTTTTGTTTTTGTTCTTGGAACATAAAGTAGGTTAGACGACCTGAGACCTCTGGTGGTTCAATTTACCTTTTTTTTTACTCTGACATCTTTATGCATCCAAAGTTGCCGCAAGGATAACCCGTCCAACACTGCCTCTGATTCGCTCTGGTTTGGAGAATGTTGACATTTACAGGCACGAGAGAATAGCCACTGAATTCACCTCATGGAGGGACCGCGACGCGCTCCCTAACTATGGGTTTTATGCCCACGGTTGTTGTTTTCACGCGTGTGGCTTTTTGAAATGAATGTGAAGCCATAGCTGCTGTTCAGTGCTCTCAGGGTTATGTATGTTACTGATAGCGGTAGTCATAACATAGCAGAGCCTCCTCAGGCAGAGACCTTGGTGAATGCTATCAGTGTACCATGGTATCTGGCCTGCTTAGGGCAGTCTGACCAGGAGAGAGTTCTGTAATTACATATCACCCCTTTACCCTTTGATCCTGCTCAACCAGTGCTGCTACATGCTAAGCTAATCCAAACATGTGGCATTGGTCTCTGGTATGGAGTTCCTTCCCTCTCAGAGGAAGAAGCACATTTACCGTCTTCAAGTTTCCTTCTCCTTCACCTGGAAAGACACATGTTTGGAAGGAATATGAATCGGACGCTATACAGACTGTTAGTAACGTACCAATACTTCTTACAACCAGGGGTCCCAGAACATGGAATTCACTTCCTCCTCATCTGATCAAACTTTCCCTGTAGTCATTTAAAAATTATATCAAAAAGATACTGCTTAATGAATAACCAAACAATGGTTGCTTTTGGTTTTGTTTTTTGGGGGGTTTATTTGCTAGTGTTTTGATGTTCATGTTGTTTTTCTTTTTCCTTTTTCTGTTCTGTTTCCAATTCTTGCTGTCTTGACATTCCTTTATTTTGTCTGATTGTTTTTTGTTTTTTCTTTAGTTAAAGTTTAGTTGTTATATCAGGAGCCCTCTTCTTCAAGCCCCTTGAGGGTTTTGGGGATTTTTTGGATTTCTGTTCATGTCTGTCCATTATTGTTATGTTTCACTGTATTTTCAACTGTGGCAAATAAAAAAGAAAAAGAGAAAAATCCCTGAAAAAATATGAAGGCCAATATAAAACAAAGCCTTGTAACTTCTGACGAAAGCTCCAATTCACAAAACCAGAGTTTATTTTTCATGCGTTTAAATCCATTTTTTATTCACTGACGTGTTTTTCTATTGTCAACATTAGTTTGATCATCTTAAAAAAAAGGCAAAACCGAAGTAATCTGTGAGTAACTGCAGTGTGTTGATCAAATACTAATACAGATATTACATTATTATCAGACGTCCCTTGTTTTAACGTGAAACACGACCTGGACTAATTTGGTGAGACATGCTTGAAGGTCACATGACCGCCTGCAGACTGGATTTCCTTTGTTTTCTTCCAACAGCTGGTTCTCCCCGTTCCTGACCCTGTCAATAAGGATTGTTTTTTTTTTTTCAGTTTCTGTCCTGTTTCCTTCTGTTGTTCCCTTCAGTGAGATGCTTATGTAACAAAGACATGATGTCTCCTCCAGAGGATTCCACTCTGGTGGTTCTAGATTTGTCCTTTCCAAAGGCACAGAGCGGCCGATTTCTTCCCAAAAACCAGAGGATGGAGGAGAGCGTAGAGAGAAAAGACTCTCACCGACTATAAATACAACGCTCATAATGTAGAAGTGTGTGTGGTGCAACCTAATCTGTTATCAAAACTTAAGTTATAGTTACTTACACTATCGCAATTTATGGTATCATACTTACGTTATCAAATCATATCGTAACTATTGTTATTATAACATTGTGACTTTCTTTGTTGTAACTTATGTTATCATAACTTTATTGGAATGTATGTTATCTAACATACAGGGTTGTATCTCACAAACATTATCATAGTCTAAGTTATCGTAACTCAAATTACAGTTTATTATAACTTGAGTAATTCTCACTTATGTGATGTTAACTCACAAATTTAAATGGAACTTAAGTTATCGAAATTTGTGTGAAAGTAACTTGCGTCATTGTAACTCACTATATTTTATCTTAAGTAATCATGATGGTATTATCATCACTTATATAACCGTAACTTATGTGATCATAACGCACAAATTTTATCTTAAGTTATCGTAACTTGTGTGAAAGTAACTTGCGTGTAAATCGTGATTTTAACTCATGATATATTTTTATCGCAACTTGTGTAATTGTAACTTATTTGATCATAACTCATATATTCTATTCAGAATCAGAAAATAACTTTATTCATCCCCATGGGGCAATTAGCACAGTTTCATCGCGTCCAAGAACATGTAAAGACAATCACATATAACATGGGGGGGACGGGGTGGGAAACAGACGGAATGGGGGAGGGGAAAAGGCAGGTCCTAAACTGAGTTTCCTATTGGGGATCACAGTGTAAAACTCGGAAAAAACCTCATCAGCGTACATGCACCGAAAACAAACACAGTCACAACAAAAACACGGAGGACCAACAAAGGTGTTGAAATATAATCTCTTTGCCTCATTTTGTTCCGGTCAGATGACGTGTGTCGACCTTGAGTAGGTCTGGTTCAGAAACAAAGTTCCAGGTTTCATAGGGCAGAGGAGGAGGAGGAGGGGGGTGGGAGGGTGATGGAGCGCCATGTCTACACAAACATCATGGTGAGTAAAAGACAGCCTTGGGCGGCTGACTGTGGGAGCCAATGATGATGTGTTCGATTCGGGCTAGCACAATTTTTGTAGCTTTGGGTCCTGGTCTCCATTTGCAGTAATCCAATAAAGTGGCCTTTACTTGCAGTCAAGCATTTAGTTTCTCACAATCCATCAGAAATGACTGGCAGCCTTCCCCAAACAGCTGCTAACCTAATACAGACTTTGTGATTGGTCAGAAAGCTGCCAGCTCCAATCAACAGCATGCCTTCCTATCATGTAGATATCTGCCACGTCCTCAACGGAAAGGTCAGACACACTACCCTCGGCCTGGAGTCAAGCGCGTATCCAGCAGCAAACGTTTTGTCCGTACTGGCGCGCTCACCTCTGCCCGTTCTTTTTGTCGAAAAAATTTGGTCGATTGCATTTAGAGACCAACTGATCAATTCCATAATTTCTGGTTTTGGATAGAGATGTAAAGAGAAGACAAAACAAGCAGCAACAAGGGCAGATTAGGGTAGAGAGGGAGCAGAGACTGTGACCACCTTCGTCGAGTGCAAGAAGAGAGCGAACTTAAGCTGTTGGAACTTGTGATAGTAACTCATGTTGTATTTTAGTCATAACTCAAGTTATCATAACTTGTGTGATTGCAATTGACATAGTACTTTGTCATACTTTAAATTATTGTAACTTAAGTTGTCATAACTTACATCATTACAACATACATTATTTTAAGTAAATTGCATTTTCATACCTTAATTGAAACATAATCGTAACTAATTTTATTGAAACTTAAGTGATTATTTCTTACATCCTTGAAACTTAAGTTATTGGAAATTCATTAAACATACATTGTTGTGACTTATTAGATTGTAAATAACATTATACTTAAGTTATTGTAGATTTGCTTAAGATATCATAACCTGTGTGAGCATAACTCACAATATACTTCATTGTAACTTAAGTTATCAAAACTTACTTAAACGTAACTCATGGTTGGGGGGTGAGTGTGTATGTGTTTATCAGATACCAAATGGTCCACAGACCGGTGCCATTCATCGTTACGCCTGGCTAGGGTCACGTGTACCTCTTGTTGGCTAACACAGGCTTCAAGAACTTAACATAATGCACAACCCAACAAGCTGAACATAAGCACAAAAAATAAATGAACGCTCCCATCCCCACATCGTGACAGATGATTGGAATGTTGAAGATTTACCGCTGCCTGACAGATTTGTTACAACAGATCGTGACTCGCCGCCATATTTTGCCTCGCTGACTACAGAGGGCGGGAAATCTATTAACCTTTCAGCCAGCAGCCGCAGGACACACACACACACACACACACACACACACACACACACACACACACACACACACACACACACACACGCACACACACACACACACACACACACACCTGTTTAAAGGTTAGCAGATATTTGCAGTGATAAAAGACGCAGGAAGAGGACGGAGATCGAGGTTAGTCAGGACCTTTAATGACGGACGTTTAAATGACTGTTGGGGAATTATCAGACATTTCTAATCACTTTCTTTAAAACTCTGATACTGGAAATAGATTTCAATGTCATGGAGCAGCATTTCTCATTGAACTAAACAATATCTTTCACCATTCTGAATAATTAACTGTTCATATAATTAAATAAATAGTCTTGACAAATGATATCGACCAATAAAGGTCAGATTCAGTATGAAAAAAAAAAAAAGCTCAGCATTCAATAAAACATGTCGTCTGCCAGTAAACAAAAGTAAAACTTCCTCGTCTTTTCATTTTATTTCAGTTAATTTTATTGCACTCAGTAATCCATCTAACTCAGACGAAAATATGGAAGAGAATTCCATATTTTCGTGATTTTCTGTTTAAAAAAAGACTAACTAATTTCCCAGAATGCAGCAGTTGGATTCATGACTCTCTGCCTCGCTGCTCTTCTTGTCTCTGTATTTGACTTTTTAAAGAGAATAAAAATCTTATTGATATAAACATTCAAATTTACAGATTAGTGGACAAACGTCAACCTTTATTTTGTGATTTCAGTCCTCATCACTGATTGGTTCTTTGTCGCGTCACAAGTTCTTACTGCAGAGTTTTGAGGATTTGGATTCCAGCCTCCAAAAGTTCAACTCCCATTTGTTTGTGATCTGAGGACCGACTGATGTTTTCTCTCGACTCTTCAAGATACATCCGACATCCATACAGCGTCAGAAAAAAGTTTCTCTCAATAGTTCAATGAGAAATAGCGCTCTTGGACTGATTAAAGAGCTTTTCTTTTTAATTACAACCCTGATCAAATGTTTACCTGCTGAATAAACAACTCCCCTTCAAAATAAAAGCACAAGTTGAGCACCTCTGATGCACAAACACTCCCGATGTCTCTAAAGTGAGGAATAAAGTGCTGCTTCTCTCACTTTCTCTGATTCATTAAACATTTCTGTGACGTGTTAAACCTCAGACTGCTTCTCCAGCAGCAGACGCACAAATGACAGGTCCTGCCTTCAATTTAGACGGCCGCTAATTAAGGATCTCATTAGAGGTTTAAATGTGGCCTTGAGAGGAGGATCCAAGGATCAGGACATTTGCTCCTCCTCATTAAGCACGTCGAGCCACAGGCCTTCGCTTTCCCACAGAAATAAACCTCTGTGAGGCAGCCTTCAAAATAAAAGCACAGGATCTTCTATACACTTTTATTTTGTCACTTTTTCAATAAATGTACCAGTAATAAATGTTTTTGTTTTGAAATAAAATGGAAAAACTTAATTTCATCAAGGTAAATGTTGTCCACTTTTTTTTTTTCTTTGTAAAATAATTTTGTATTTTATTTTGGAAAAACAAGCAGTTAATTTATCGAAGTGCACAACAAACACACACACACACACACTCTGTACACAATGAATTGGAGCGTGTGAACTGAGTGGAGTTCATAGTTTGTTGTTGAAGGTCCGCTGTGCATCAGGTGGTTTGTGTCTATTATCTGAGCTGCTCTGTAGAAACACTTCTGACAGAACACAGTGTGTTCTCGGCCGACTGTGACCTTCCCGTTATGTGCAGAAGCATCCACACAAATATCATTTTTCCATGGAAAGCCAATAATTGTGTGTGGGGCGGTAGGAGGACATGTAGTCCTCTAAGTGTAACAAAGTGTAAGGATTTGAACCGAGAACGTGGTGAGGGTCAGATTACCTACAAAACTAACCAACATGTCTATGCTCATCATGTTGTTATCAGAGGAACTCAATATACATGACAACATACATAAACTCATTGTTTTCATGCATGTGGAGCCTCGAGGTCTTTGTGTTTGCTGCATTTTGTCTTTTTTATGTTTAAAATAATTGTTTTTCTCTGATTGGTCGGTTAGTTTAGGGACTAAGAGTTGGTCAGTTGATTGTTTGATGTTGGTTGGATTGTCCTTTGATTGGTTGGTTGGTTGGTTGGATGTTATTTGCTTGGTTGGTTTTTTGTGGTTGGATGGGTAGTTTTTTGGATGATTAATTGGTTCATTGCTTGGTTGGTTGGATTGATGATTCTTTGCTTGGTTGGTTGTTCGTTGGATGGATGGTTCTTTGGTTGATTGGTTAATTGGATGGTTGGATGGTTGGATGGTTCTTTGGTCGGTTGGTTGGATGGATGGTTCTTTGGTTGGTTGGTTGGTTGGTTGGTTGGTTGGATGGTTGGCTGGTTGGTTGGTTGGTTTGAAGTTTTTTTGGTAGTTGGTTGGTTGGATGTTGGATGGTTGGTTGGCTACTTAGCATGTGTTGATTTGCTTTGGTTGGTTGGATGGTTCTTTGGTTGGTTGGTTGGAAAATTTTTGGTAGTCGGTTGGTTGGATGTCGGATGGTTGGTTGGTTAATTAGCATTCGTTGCTCTGCTCTGACAGTTTGTTGGTAGGGTTGCTTTGGTTGCTTTATCCTGATTGGACTGTTGGTTGATTCAATACTTTGTTTATTATTGTTATTATTATTATTATTATTATTATTATTATTTTATCAGAGGAACTCAACATACATACATTATGAAGCATTTCCAATGAGTACAGGATAGTTTTAGTTAATAGAGTACGGTTAACAAAAAGTCTTTCTGTGTTGATTTATGACAGATAGTACCTAAGTACCTTGAACAACTACTTCCTCTGATCTGAAGTGTACTCTTCTGTTAAACAATAGGCCTTACATGATTATACAATCAGATAATACAAACACTATTAACTCACCACGTCCACACACTTGGAATTAAGTCCTTGAAGCATCTCTGTCTACGATCCTCTCACAGCAACATTACTTCACCGTGTGTCTTGTACTGGTGTTCATAGTAAACCTGTCTGTCACATAAACTCATTGTTTTCATGCATGTGGAGCCTCTGGTTCTTTGTCTCTGTGTGTTTGCTGCATGTTTACACTGCATATTGTGTCTTTTTTATGTTCTGTTTTTAAATAATTCATTTTCTCTGATTGGTTTGTTTAAGGACTAAGAGTTGGTCAGTTGGTGGTTAGGTGTTGGTTGGATTGTTCTTTGGTTGTTGGTTGGTTGGGTAGTTCTTTGGTTGATTGGACGGTTTTTTGGTTGGTTATTGGTTGGTAGATTGTTCTTTGCTTGGTTGGATGGTTCTTTGGTTGGTTAGTAGTTGGATGGATAGGTTGTTGGTTGGCTGGTTTGTTAGTTGGTTGAGTTATTTGTTTGTTGGTTGGTTGATTAGTGAGATGGTTCATCTGGTTGGTTGTTGGTTTGTTAGATTGTTCATTGGCTGGTTGGTTCGTTGGATGGGTGGTTCTTTGGGTGGTTGGATGAATGGTTCTTTGGTTGATTGGATGATTCCTCTGGCTGCTTGGTTGGTTGAAAGGTTCTCTGCTTGCTAGTTGGTTAGATGGTTGTTGGATGGTTGGTAAATTAGCATGCGTTGCGTTGCATTGGTCTGCTCTGACAGTTTGTTGGTAGGGTTGCTTTGGTTGCTTTATCCTGATTGGTCTGATGGTTGGTTCAATAGTTTGTTTATTAGTTAGCTATTTGGTTTGTTGTTGGCTTTGTGGTCGTTTGGTGCACATCAATATTATATTCATAACATTTATATGTGGAGTTAAAACCAATGCAACCCATGGTGTAGAAAGAGTTAAAGAGTCAACTAATGATAAAGATTGGTTAGAAAAGGTCAAACAAAGGACAAACAATCATAAAACGTGTATATTATCGTATGTTGATAAATGTAAATGTTTCCCTCTGAATAAAATCAATAAATGAGACGTGCTGCTGTCAAACAATAACACAATGTGGCTGTGTGCCATATCTCGTCTCAAACTAATTGTATTTTTATCTTTTCTGAGCTGTTATGAGATATGTTATATAACCTCTATGATTGGAAATAATGAGATTCGCCCTGGGAGACAATCTTGATCTATTTTAAAGATGCAGAGACTCTCTGCAGGTTCCTCTGACTCAGCATAAACCAAGACCACGTTCACGGTGATGTGTTTAGTCCTCAACACACAGATTGTAATCTAAAAATAAAAACTCAATGTTCCATGATTGAAGACCACAGAGGTCAAGCTTTTTTATTTTTAAGAGTAACAGTAGTGCTGATACACTATAGAAGTACTAGAAAGTGAATACGAGACAGTGTTTTGATTCTTTTTATACATAAAATCTAAATAATTATTTAAAAGTGCACCTGTTTGGTTAGCTTAGCATGTTCCAACCCTACCAATCAAAATATTCAGAACAATAGTGTTTAGTGCAGTCGTTTTTTTAGCATGCTAAAGCTAACATTTGTACTGTAACACTGACTGGAGTTTTTATTTGACTGTATCTGTTCATTTTTATCGGTCAATTACGAACCAAAATATGAATGTTTGAAATTTCACCAACAATGAGAGATACGTAGGGTTTTTTAGTTGTTTTAAAACTGATCCAGATTTGGGATATTGATCCAGATCATCTCCAAAATGAAATAACTTCGGATATTTCCAAAAAAACAAAAAGTCCATCCATTAGTTTTTGAGTTAGACAAAAAAAAAAGAATAAATAAATGCAGACAAAAACATAACCTACTTGGCCGATGTAATACATTTTTAGATGTTTATAATTTATTTACTCATGTCCGCTCTGAGCATTTCTTATAATTTGTAAAGTAAAAGATGGCCATAAAAATAAACGTGATTGTATCTGATCTGAGAGTCACATTATCAATAATTGTCACAGAAAGGAACAAAGGGTTGCTTGTATTTCTGTCATTTTTTTTTAAATTCTTTTGTATGTTTTTCTGTCATTTTGTATGTTTTGGGAAGTTATTTTGCATATAAATATGTTTTCCTTTTGTGTGTTTTCCTGTAATTTTTTATGGACCTTTTGTATATCTTTATGTAATTTGTATGTTTTTTAACTAATGTACCTCAGTTATCGTTTTCATGTTTTTGTTGTCGTTCTGTGTGTTAGAAGCAATTTTGTGTATTCCTTTATCCTTTCGTGTGTTTTTATGTCATTTTTGCATGTTTTTTGCAGTCATTTTGTGTACATTTGTTATTCTTTTGTATGTTTGACGATGTTATTTTTGTACATTTTAATACTTTTTTGTGTTTTTCTGTAATTATTTAATTTTTTTGGAGTCATTTTGTATTTGTTCATGTAATTTTCTATGCTTTTGTGTGTATCTTGGTTATTGTTTTATGATTATTTTTGTGTTTTTAATGTAATTTTGTGATTTTTTTGGTGGTTTTATCTATATTTATGTTTAGGCTCAGCACAAAATTCGACCTTGTAACAACGCATCACTGAGAAAAATAGCTGATGAATCTCTGTGACCTTAAATGTCATATTTGAACTTGTCACACTGATGTATTTTTGCACTGAAATGCTGTTCTGTTTATTTATATGACATCATTGCAAACAGGAAATGACATCAGTAAAGAGTTTGAAGTGGGCGGATTCAAACATGATCTTTTAGAACATGATTTAGTGCATTTTTCTTTAAAAACCTTTTCTGTTTCATGCAGCAAATCACACAAAACACACAAGGCAAACAATTATTTAAATCAGTTTCCAGATTATATTTGTAGAAATTATGATTTTTTTAAATGAAGTTTGATGCCATGCGGTGTGGAGAATTTAGGACATATTACTCATAGTTTTTCCACCCGTCACAGGCTTTAGATTTTCTATGATTATTACCTGAACATTAGAAATGTGTTTTATTGTTAGTGTTACACGTTCTTCATTCTCTGAAACTCAAGAATCATCTTAAATGACCCAACCTGACGATCTTTTCCTACGTTTTGCTACAAACACCTTTAAGAAGAAGTAGAACTGGTATTTAAATATCACCACAGCTGATCTGAACTTTGGCAACAGCCACGATGGCGGACGTCTTTTAAACTTCAGCTCAGGATTTCTGACAATCACAGCCGCTATTATTATTATTAGAACAGTTAGAGACGGAAAATAGTCATTAATAAACGTTATCTTTATTGCTAGATATTTATTCATTTAATCAATAATAATATTATTATTTTAATCATTCACAGAGAATTACTGCATTTAAAAAGAATAAAAATCCATATTTTATAATAAGAATAAATAATATAATAAATGTTTTTGATAAATAATAATTCAATTATTTCAATTTTATTTTAATGGGGTAAATTAATAGTTTAACACAAATGCGACAAAGCATTGATACTGAGATTATTAAAGACATTTGTATTGTTTGAATAGTATATCCATGCAAAAAAAAAAAATTAATTAATTAACAATAAGTGAAGTTAGTTTTAAAAATTTTATTTATTTTTAATTATATTTAGACCCCCCCCCCGCCCACTAGAAAATGTTCCAAATAATTTTACATTATTAATTTAATTCATATTATTATTTTAATCATCAGATAATTACTGCATTTAAAAACATCCATATCCATAGCCATGCAAAAAAACTAAACAATTAAGTGAAAATCTAGTTTTATGAATTTTGTTTTGATTATATTACCCCCCCAAAAAAACAACAAACAAACAAAAAACAATAATTGACAGTTATAGTTAAAATTCATATTAATAACACATTTTTATGATACTAAACTTATACATATGTTCAACAAAAAAAATAATTGTGCATATTTACAAAATAATTATTTATATGTAATCAAGAAATAATTGTGCGTAATCAAAGAATAATTGTACGTAAAGAAAAAATGTATGAAATCAAAGAAACATTTTACGTACAAAGAAGAATTATACGCAGTTAAAGAAGAATTGTATGTAATCGAAAAAAATATTCTATGCAATCAAAGAAGAAATTAATGTAATCAAGAAAAATATAATTTGTAAAATCTCCAAAATTAATTATTGTCATGAAAGACACTTCTTCTAAATCCAAAACAAATTCTACGTAATCAAAGACAGATTCTGTGTTTCATTAAATATGGAGGTTTGTGAGGATGCAACTCTTCTTAAACTTGACTAAATCTAATAAATCTTTCAGAATGCAGAGAGTGTGTGAATGAGACACAGTGACAGTATTAGTGAGTCAGAAACCCAAGCCGTTAGCGTTAGCACATTAGCACGCTCAGGGGAACAATGGCACGGAACACATCTGATTATGAAGTCGAGCACAGATTGGTTTCTAAGTCTACGTTGCCAGATTTTAGAATTATGTTCACATCCACAGGCAGAAAAAAAACTAGACTAGAAACTAAGGTTTGCATCTAGAATGATGAGAAAATACCAGAACATGAAGTTTAGAGATTTTTTATTCCCACAGTTTAAAGCTCAGTCTGCTTTATATTTACAGGAAATAAAGATGCATAAGGTCTGCCTATAGCCAGAAACGTCTATGCCAGTGATTCTCAACCTTTTCTGTTTCATGTTCTATGAATCTATGATAACCACATTTATTTATTTATTCATCTGAATAATATTCACTGGTATCCAGCAAGGCTACTATTATTTACACCATAGTATATAGTCATCTTAAAGTTGAAAATAATTGTTTTAACCAGGAATAAAATGGGTTAAAAGTGACAAAAATGGTGAACAATGTGATGAAATGGGATTTAAAAAAACACAACATTGGTTAAAAGTGGCCAAAAACTGACAGAAAAGAGTAATAAGAAGAGTTCAAAGTGACAATAATGGAACAATTAGTTTAAACTGACAAATAATGGGCAAGACAAGTCATGAATGTGGTTAAATTGGCAAAAAAAATCATTAAATATGGTGACAATAAAGTGGTGGAAAGGGTTTAAAAGTGCTGAAAATATCTTGTAAGTTCAAACCCTAAGTGTAAGAAATGTGTAGAAAAGGCATTAAAATGTGATGTAGAAGTGTCAGAAATAAAAAATAATAATAAATAATAAAAATACATTAAAAGGAGCAAAAATATGGCAATAAAAAGTGATGAAAATAGGTTAAAATATGGTGAGTTTGGTGTAGTTGCAGAAAAAAGGTAAAAATAAGCAAAAATGGGCTTAAATTGTTTCTTGAAGGCATCTGGTTAGGGTTAGGATTAACCCCCTCTGTGTCTCCTAACCCTAAGGTTGAGAACCCCTGGTCTATGCTAAGCTTTTTACTCATTTCTATTGAAATTATTTATCAATTCTCTTTATTAGTATTGATTTAAAAAGATCCAGGAGGATTTCAGTCTATTAATAAATTAGAAAAAAGAGCAGCAGCGAAGCATCATCTCTGACAAAAAGAAATAGCTTTGGTGAATTAGCGTCTGCACTCTGACGTTTTATTAAGAATAAACACAAATTAATCTGTGGAATGGTGCCAAGGAAGCACGAAGAATCTCATCAGCAACGCCATCGTAGAGACACACACACACACACACACACACACACACACACACACACACGCACACGCACACACACACGCACACACACACACAGGCATATGTGGTTTATGAGGCCACACCTAACGCTACATCTGGTGAACTTAAAAGCCATATCAAAAATGTTGATTTTTTTAGCAGAACACAAATCTGACTTCAAAATCCTTATTTCTCTTTTATAAAAATATGTGACATATCACAGGGTTATGAGGACATGGTTTATGAGACCAACAGTGTTTATGAGACCTGTTTACATGTAACACACAAACACAGAGGACTAACAAACATTACAAGGCCTGTAACACACATGTGTGGAGGCGGTGCTGCTGCTCTGCACCCTCCCCCTCACAAGCCACATCTTAAATGAGGAAAATAAAAAAGTTAATAGCAAGGTCAGCATATGTTACAAGTCAAAGCAAACTGATCCATGCCTCTGATGATCTCTGCTGCTGTCCCCCTATAGGAGGTCCTTCTACCAGTCTACTGCCAGTCTGCTCTGGCTGCTGAGCAGCGAGAAACCAAAACTGCAACCGACAGCGTTGGTATGTGTGAAGCTCATCATGTGCTGATTGTTTGCATTATTTGTTTATTAATTTCAACATTATGAGAGAGAATTGTGGCTTTAGACGCTAAGCTATTGTTTGATCTTTTGTTTACTTTAAGCAGCACGTGTTTGGGAATTTTCCATTGTTAATATGCAGTGGGCGGGGCTCTACACTAATTTTTCCAGTGGTGGCACTAGTGAGACTAAGCACAGAGTTTGGTCACATCTGGGGGGATGTACAGTATAGCCATACATGCTGATGAATAGTTGACTTAACTAATGTACCGTAGTTTTGTATGAAGTAAAGATTGACAATGACTCGACATATATTTGCTAAATGTTTTAATGTTTTTGTGTCAATATTAATTTTTTCTGCAACAAGCAGTGGCTGAAATAACAGGTTATTTATTTTATATAATTTTAAAAGAAGACGTAACTTTAAAAAAAAAAAATAACAGCAAATCATAACAACAGGTTACATAGATTCTGTTTTTTCATTTTGCAGAAATGCTGTACTTTAATGAAGTTAACAGTAGCATAACCAACTTAGCATCAGCATTGCTTCACCCCATAGAATTAAATTGAGAGGGTTAAATATAACGGGGTCTCCTAACCCTCTTCCCCTGGTCAGGGGTCTGTAACCTTTACTCTACAAGGAACCATTGAACCTCATCTCACCTGTAATAAAGTCCTGGAGCCATAAATACCTTCTCTATGAAGACAATACAGTAAATTAAATGATATACATTTAAAATTATATAGAATAATGTTTGTTTTAATTTGATGTGATTTATAATGATCATGTAAATTGAAACTTAAAAATAGTTCATAATAAAATAAATTGACATCAAGAAATAAAACAGTATCTTCATCTTCAAATTCTTACACATCTCAGTTTACATGAACACAATGTTTATAAAGTATATTTTTTTAGTTAATGTATTTGAAAGGCTACAAAAAGTAACATGAATATAATAACACATGATCATGTGATCAACACATGCTAATTACTCATTTCTTGCCACACATAAAACATACATATTTAACCTGTACATTGGTGGTTAAATGAATCTGTTCCAAAACAATTCAAATCTCTGTTTTCTTCCAGAAATAGTGTTTGTGTTGGTTTAGTTATTTTACCAGGGATTTAAAACTCAGTAACTGCACAACGTCATTTATTTTAGGTTAACAAAATGTTATATCTTGATTTTATTTGTCATTAACAGCCTCTGTAAAAAATAACTTTATTTCAATCAATTTTTTTAAAGCTATAGGGAGCCATTGCAAAAGAGTCAAAGGGCCACATTAGGCTCCAGAGCCGCAGGTTGCAGACCATTGGCCTGGGAGAATCACAGCTGAACATCTGTCCTGGCATCATAGTCCATCAGTTCTGGACCCTCCATGATGATTCTGATGAGCGTGTACGCACTGAGCTCAGCACGTTTTTCCTTTTTACTGCTGCTCACAATGTGAGCGTGAACTCAGTGTAGGACTCGTTATTCCTGGCTCCACCGCGCGCACTCCAAAGGAGCACATTGGTGTTTATACTCGTTGCATTTACCGTTGCAATACCCACAGCAAAGTTGCGTGAGCGTGCTCGGCTTTGCAGTCATGATAAGGCCACAACAAACCTTTGGTTTAGAAGATCCTGAGTGGCATCAAAGCAATGTTTTGTCTATAGACCAGTCGACTAAATTCTCTAAATTGTAAATGTGTTGGACCTGCCCATATTTGGGCATGACTCAAACCTATGGCATTATCTGTGTGTTTTCCCCAGAGGACAGACACTTCAGAATTGAAGGGAGCATCAGAACATAATGTTATACTGATCATTCATTCACTTCTTGATCAAGTAAATAAACCTTTTCAACGCAGACATCCTGGACTCCTGTCGACTCTCTCCAATGACGTATGGGGCTACATGAGGAAAATCTCTAACAGCACGTAAAGTAGTAGTAATCCTGCTTCTTGAATGGATTGTTTGTTTTTGTTTCTTATTGTTTATGAAAGCTGATAATACAGTAATTGTGTTTTTCCTTTATGGGCTAACATACAGTTCTAAATGTGTTTTGGCCCCCTCTAGGATGTTAGACAAAGGCTTGAGGGGCAGCAACATAAAAAGGACACCACACAATAATAACGTCTTCAAAGTGTTTAATAAAACAAAGTTCTTAAAAAGATTGATATCACTGATACCAAAAAAAGTGGTACCATGTCATTGTTCTGGGTCTGCTGGATCCTATCTCCAGCCCTCCAAAGGGCGCTAGGTGGGGGTACATCGTGGAAAGGGTGACAGTCCATCACGAGGCAAACGTAGACTTTTGTCCTCTCCTATGGGTAATCTGGAGAGTCCGATTAAAGCTGCAGTATGTCATAACTCTAAATGTGATTAACATGAAGTCCCAGCCCTAGTTCTTACATGAACTATTTTTTGGGTTAGATGTTGATTGAACACTCATGCGGTGTGTGAAGATCCCCTGACAGATGTCTATGATTACCATTTACGCAAATTAGTTGAATAGTAATCTTCTCCGTTAAGCCTATGAAGAGCTCCCTTGAGCTTTGCCACCTGCAGCATGGATGCAACCTTCTCCTCTTCAAGCACAAACACATTATGCTGAAGCCTTCCAATGGTCATAGCATTCTGAGAGATGAGGTCCTCTTTCATTTTGATGTCCACACAACATATGGACTCTGACTTCTGGAGTTTTTCTTTCTCTCTCTGCAACTCCAACACCAGATCCTCAGCACGTTGCTTTTCAATCTGAAGTTTAGAGCTCAAAGATTTTTCATTGGCCAAGCTTTTTTCCAGAGCCTCTGACTTCTCATATAGTTCAATTTCAAGGTCACCAATGTGTTTGCATGCTTTGGAGAACTGAGCTCTTTCCCTGTTAATGACATCCTTGAGATCATTGCATTCTTCAATCTGCTTCTCCAGAGCCCGCTGCAAATCAAGTCGGACCAACTCAAACTCACGTTGCAGCCTGATGTTGTTGATTTTCAGGCCCTCGTGGAAGATCTCAAGGGTTTGCATTTTATTAATGTTTTCTTCATTGAGCTTCTGCTGCTTTTTCAAGTCATGAGTGACCCCCTCATGACTCTGTAAAGCCAACTCAAGCTTCTCTTCCAGCATCTTTTTCTCAGCAGATTCCAGTTTCTTGTTTGTTTTTGCATGTTCCAGCTTAGAAGTCAGCTCTTTGTTTAGTTTTTCGAGCGATGAAACAGCATTGCATTTGGTGTTGTTGTCCACTTGGAGACAACAATTTTGCTGAGAAAGTCTTTCTATCTCTTTCTCTAAATGATTATTCTCCTTCTGCTGTTGGGCAAGGTGCTCCTTCAGAGTCTTATTTTCAGTTGAATTGACTTCAGAACGTTCAACCACTTCTTTGAGACGGCTCGTCACTGCTCGTTCATTGGTCAGGCTTCTCTCAAGAGCTTCGGTCTTCTTGGAGAGCTTATCTTCTAGCATCTTTTTGACGTCTTCCAGATCATGACAGGTTTGCATCTTCACATGGAGCTCTGCAGTCAAGCTCACTACTTTGTTCTGGAGTGATGACTCAGCACTGTTCTTGGCAGCAGTCATTTTGGAAAGCTTATCTTCTAGGATGAATCTGATGTCTTCCAGATCATGGCAGGTTTGCATCTTCACATGGAGCTCTGCAGTCAAGCTCACTACTTTGTTCTGGAGTGATGACTCAGCACTGTTCTTGGCATCAGTCATTTTGGAGAGCTTATTTTCTAGCATCACTTTGGTGTCTTCCAGGTCATGACAGGTTTGTTCTTTCACATGAAGCTTTGCAGTCAATCTCTCTATTTGGTTCTTGAGTGATGACTCAGCACTGTTCTTGGCAGCAGTCATTTTGGAAAGCTTATCTTCTAGGATGAATTTGATGTCTTCCAGGTCATGGCAGGTTTGTTCCTTCACATAAAGCTTTGCAGTCAATCTCTCTACTTTGTTCTGGAGTGATGACTCAGCACTGTTCTCGGTATCAGTTGTCTGTGATGACTCAGCACTGTTCTCGGTATCAGTTGTCCTTGATGACTGGGCACTGTTTGTGGCTTCAGACTCATCTTGTTGACTTTCCTGAAGTTCTTGTTCATGTTCATTATTTTGAGCCACTTTGATTTTGGATTTTCTTTTTATTAAATTCAAACATCCCTTGAAAGGATTTTTTAATTTGACTCTCAATGCCGCCATTTTAGATTTCCGAATAGGCAACTTTTCTTCAGTGCTTGTTCCATTTGCTGCAAAGTTGATCGGCTTTGTCTCTGGATTTAGAGCCTTTAACAGTTTGTCTTCCTGTTTTTTCACCTCTTCACAAGCATTTTCACGAGCGATTTTTTGAGTGGATGTGGATGTTGTGGATCTTGTGGATGTTGTGTCACCATCCTCCTCACTATGACTCACCTCAGAAGTGTGAGACTCATACTCAGAATCAGAAGTCTCACCCATCTTTTTCTTAATTTCCTTATTGGCTTCTTCAGAATCAAAAGTTACTCCAGAGAACTCTACTTAATTTGCTATATTACGCTTTCAAGTCTAGTAGAAAATAGACTTTGCACTGCTGTAGAACACTGATGTCTGTCCACGGAGTGAGATAGTTTTTAAAGAACAAATGAAAGGCAGAATTCCATTTTTTTCAGAGTGATTCTTTTAGAATGCAGCTGATGTCATAGTTGCTGGTCAGACTGATGCCTGTGGTTCTGCGTGCCCGTTGAGCCATCTGTTCTCTCTCCAATCTTAAACGCACCTCAGTACCACCCCGGGGGGGGGCAACTTCTGCCCTCTACCCTCCGGAGCTATCACCGCCCATTACCCTTCTTTTAATTGCACCTTATACATTCACAATACAACACAATGGAGAGGCACCATAACATGGTGGGTCGGGGGCATTGAGCCTTTGGGAGTCATTGGGGGGTCTGGCTGGGATCTCGCTTTGTAGTGTCTTTCTGTGCCGTATCCGTCTTGCAGGTTGTAGTGGTTCCTCTCCTTTTTAGCTGTGGCTAAATGCTGGCCTTGTCTCCTGGTAGTCTTGGGGCGGTTTTCACGGTGTGTTGACCCTGGGAGCCCCATCGCTTTTGTGTGTGGAAGGGCACAGTGGTGGGGACACTGGCATCCACGCCAGGGTTGATGCAGTGTTGCGTGGCCCCTCGGGATGGTGTCTGTGGAAAGGTGGCACCTGCTGTCTTGGTACTCATGTTATCTCATGGGCGACGGGCCCCGGGCTGCTGTCCTTGTGTCGTCTGGGGCTGGGAGTCCTTCAGGTGTGTTTTTGAAAACCCTATCCTGCCTTTTGAGTGGTCTGAAACTTTCTCCATCTCCTCACAGGATCTCTGGAGCTCAGCCAGTCATCTTTTGGTTCTTAGTTACCTCTCTTACCAAGGCTCTTCTCCCCAGCTGTTCAGTTTGTTTGGACGGTCAGCTGTAGGAATCAATCAATCAATCAATCAATCAATCTTTTATTTGTATAGCGCCAAATCATAACCAATGGTATCTCAGGACACTTTACAGTAGAGCAGTCTTAAGGACGGACTCTTCATTTTATGGATACACACATATGCATATATGCGTATATACACATACATATGTATCCCACACCCAACATGAATTCATCATGGCGGCAAGGAAAACCTTCTGTTAAGCAGCAGGAACCTTGTGTGGATCCCATTCCTATGATGAACAGCCATCCACGTTATGCTGTGTTGGGTGTGTGCAGAGGAAAGGGTGGAGACAGAGTTGTTGAGACTCTGTAACTCCACACTGAGGATCCCACGGACCTGCAAGACAAAAGCCAGAAGGAGTACAGGAGCAAACACACAAGGGAAGAAGCAGACATAGAGGGAGTGTTTGAGAGAGGAATGGGACCCTCTCCGTTCCCTCTCCAACCAAAATGACCTCTCTCTTAACGCCCTCTCCAACCAGGAAGAGTCCTGGTTGACCCAAACATCTTCCATACCAGAATTATGGAGACCACTGAGCTCTTAGAAAAAAACACCAACAAACAGCCTTGTCTTGCTACAGCTGTCTCCAGCTCTTCTTCAGTTTTTTTGACCTCATGGATCTCATTTTTGTTCTGACATGAGCTGTAAGGCCATATTAATGATTACACAGACATCGAAACTCTCGGCCCCATCGTAGAAACACGGGTCATATGCAGTGTTAATGTTACTTTTGACAGTAACTAATACTCTAATGCAATATTTTTTTAAAGAAATAACGCAGTTAACGTTACAATATGGTGCGTTTGTCCGTTTCTTTGCTAGCTGCAGTGTATTTCCCGTTTACAGTGGTGCTACATTTTTTTGCGGGATGCCGTGCCAACCACGGTAAAACAGAAGAAGAAACAGCATTGTCAGCATATTTCTGTTTACATCACGTGCGCCAATCATGGCGAGTCAATGCGAGAGCAGGATGAGCTTCTCAGAGTAGAAATAAGTGCATTATTTTACTAATTTGTCTCCAAAAGATGCATCAGTGAAACTCTAAGCTAACGCTGCTATGGTGGACATGAGGGATACCTCTGCACCGAAACAACAGCGTATAGATTTTAACAGACTGTGACTGTTATCCAGGGACAGGTCAGCCAAACTATTGCACGGTATGTTGTTGTAAATATGCAGCCTGTTGCTACTGCTGAGTCACTGCTAACAGCAGCTCATTTTGCTTTGTGTAGCTGAGAAAAATGTTGTGAATTAGTTTTTCCATATTTATTTATTTATAAGCATTTTCAACAGCAGAATGTGTACTTGGAATAAGCACAGCTTACTTTACATCACTGTGTTAAGGTTGAAAAATTGCAGTTTTGTATTTTGAGCAGCAGTTTTGTGCTTTTTATGCACATCATTTATGGTTGTTTTATAGCAGTTTTTGTAAAGCAGAGTTGGTCAAATTTTTTTCCGAATGTTAATTCAGATTGCTTTAATTTATTTATTGTAGATGGTTTTTTGTGTTTATGTTGTACATTGTTGCTAGTTTTTGTACTTAAGCTGTAAGGGAACATTCCAAGGCTAAATACAAGCGTTTTTGTGACGCTGAAGCCACTCTTCTCCAAAATTAATGAGCCTTTATGAATTGGCTCCAATGCAAATACACCTCTTCCTATCAATAAATAATTAAATAAACAGTTAATGAAAACGAGCATAATAAAAAAGTGAAATTATTAGATGAAAATTTTAAATTATGATAAAAAATGACAATCATGAGGGGAAATTCCTAAGATCTGTTAACTCACTCATCAAATATCATCTCAACATTACTGTACAGATTCACAATATTAACTAATATTATTTCCTCAATAAGAAAAGGCATATCTTGATAAAAACATGGTGACATTTGATCCTATAACTGCTTTTGTCATGCCAATATTTAAAATCATGTAAAACTGTGATGTGACATACTGTATTTTACTGTATTTGTACTAAAGTATTGGTTCACACTGACTGTGTGTGTGACTGTCCTCATATGCCAAACACTGGTCTCATACACTATGATCATGTAAACACAAAAAACACACAAGCCTTAGTGAATCTTAGTCATACACAGAAGCAGTGAGTCAGCATTATTTCAGGTCATTTTAAAGCACTTCCTGTGTTTTAATCTTCACTGACACAGTTTACTGACAAACCTCTTTGACTAAGACTGTGGGACCTTTAGCATAAAGTAGTTTATTTAACTGTATGACATGTATACCTTTTTATACTAAAACTGAGGCAGTATTCTTGAAGTATACTTTTTATATACTATATTTTATATACTTAAGAAAAGTATAGTGAAGTATACTTAGCTTATACTGAAAAGTATAAAGAATAGTCTCAGACTAAGTACATTAATACTTAGACTTACACTTTAATACTAAAACTTGTACTTGTACTACATGTATACCTATTTTATACTAAAACTGAAGCAGTATACTTGAAGTATACTTTTTATATACTTTAGAAAAATATAATGAAGTATATTTAGACTATTCTTTCTACCACAAAGTATTCATATTTAGTATCTTGATCCAAGTACAGAATAAAGTCAAGTCATTGTGCTTACATTTAATTTAGCAGAACAAAAAGGTTTTTCACTACACATTTACTTTGAGGTACGACCCCTGTTATTAACTTACATGTTCAACATCATATAATGCTGGAGTTTGCTCAAATGCATTAACTTTATGTACCTTAAAAACATACACAAAAACAGAAAAACATTTGACTTGACATTATTGATCAAGGTCATTGCAGTCTAGTGTACGTACAGTAAGTAGACTGCAATGAGTTAACTTTAAGAAGCATATTTCAAGTATATAGATAGTATGCTACAAAAAATATGATGAGCAAACTTATAAGTATGCTTAAAGTATAACAACAAGTAAACTAGTATAAATCATAGTTCATAAAAGTATACTCTAAGTATACTTTAATAAACTAAAATGTGGACAAAAAGTATATACTTAGTAGACTCTATATACTACTACTGTAGTATAGTACAATGGTAGTATATAGATGAGTGTCACATGAACAACGAGTAAATAACTAACCGTGTCACGGTTAGAGTGCGGATCGGGCCACATTTTCTCGTCCAAGTCGGACCCAACAGTAAAAAGCAGATTTTTTTTCTTAAAGAAATGACATAAGTACAGACGCTTTCCAAAAAATTAGAATATCATGGAAAAGTTCCATAATCCCATTCAAAATGTTAAAGTTTCATTGATTATAGATTCAAGGTCCACAATTTAAACAATTTCAAGTATTCATTTGTTTATTTTTTTTACATAATTTGGGATTCCAGCTCATAAAACCCACAAAAACAGGATTTCAAAAAAATTGAATACTGTGAAGAAATCACCATTTACTTCTCAGTTTTTGTATAAAAAAAGAGGAGAAGAAGGACTGGATTGTTGACCAGTGGTCCATGGTCCTCTTTTCTGATGAAACTAAAGTGTGCGTTTCATTCGGGAATCAAGGTCCAAGGGTTTGGAGGAAGACGGGTGAGGAACAGAACAGAACATTGCACCTAAAATCATGAGTGACTGTGGATATTTCACACTGGACCTCAAACAGCTTGGGTTGTTTTTGTGTTTTTGTTTTTGAAATGTCTGTTTGTTTTAGTGGTAAGCACTGATTTTATTAACAACATTAGATAAACGCACAGGGAAACACAAATAAGACACACGCAAGAGATTCATCGGATCTATTTATATTATCTATATATCAAAGATAAAGATAATCCATGTAATTGTGCAGTAAAATGAATGTTTCAAATATATGTTCCTTCATAATTATCCTCTGCTCCATTGTCCCACGACTCACAGCTCTCACTGTGCATTCTTCAGAGCTACATCAGCTGTGGCTGCTACTGCACTCACTCACTTCAGACTGCGCACAAACGTCACTATGTGACCAAACCCGACCACCAGTTCTAATTATTTGTCTGAACTCGACCCGTCCGGTGCCGTCGGGTCCCGTCAGGGTTCGGTCGGGTGTCCATCCTCTATTGACAAGATCAGCTGTGCTCCGCTAAACAAACAGCTTTTACACGCCACTGCGCTAGCTTGGCTGATGACTGCAGTTACACTAACCACCGTGGTGTCACTAAAGAGTCTGATTTATACATCCTACCCTATGCTTCTCTAAGGAAAACAAGCATCATAAAAAAACTGAAATTATGATAAAAAATGACAATCATGAGGAAAGAAGGTGAAATTCACAAGATCTGCTAACTCACTCATCAAATATCTACTATTATACTGTACAATTCACAATATTTACTGTTTTTCCTCAGTGACAAAAGGCATAACTTGATGAAAACATTGTGAAACACATGGTCAAATTTTATACGTCCCCCAAAGTAAATGGATTCAAAACAAGAGCAAAAACAGCATTAAAACGGGGTGATGTGTAGCTCAGTGGGTTGAGCGCCCGCCCCATGTACAGAGGCTATAGTTCCTCACCTGCAGCAGGTCCAGGTTCGATTCCCAGCCTGGGACCCTTTCCTGCGTGTCATTCCCTGCTCTCTCTAACCCCCTTCCTGTCAAGCAACTGTCATATAAAGGCCACTAGAGCCCAAAAAAATCCTTAAAAAAAAAAAAAAAAAAACAACATTAAAACATTGCAGGAAAGTACAGAAAAAGACGAGTGAAAAACACAGAAAATACTACAAAAATGAACAAAGCGACAACAATAATACACAAAATTACTCAGAAGAACAAATAAATAAAGAAAATTACAATAAAATTACACAAAAATACTAGAAAAATCACACAAAATGACCCTGCAAGCCCACAACACTAACAAACAAGCAAAACGACAACAGAAATAAACAAAAATTACTGCAAAAAACACAACATTATAGCACACAGACAATATGACTTCAAAAACATATTATAGATACAAAATATATTTTACAGGAAAAATACACAAAAAGATTACAGAAATGCACAAAATGCCTCAAAATGAGTACACCAACAACAAACATACACAGAATGATAGAAAAACACAAACTTTATATAAACACTCTTTGTTCTTTCCTGTATTAATGCTCAGATTGCTCATTATACTAAATGCTGACATGAATGTTGATCATGTGACCCTCCGATCAAACAATCACAATTTGTGGCCCCGCTGTGATAAAAGTTGCCTACTTCTGTTATAAATCAATCGAATCAGCCAGACCTGGTCTAAAATACAGCAAAAATTAAAGCTGCGAGTGGTGTCTTAGGGTTCAAAGAAGTGGCCGGGTTGGTAGTCCATGGTTGCGTATACCGATGTTGGGGATCGGGGTTTGGGTTATTGCATTTAAAATGTTTTAGCATTAGCCTAGCAATAGCATTAACCTAGCAATAGCATTAGCTTTTAATTAGCATACATCTAACATTAAGGTAGCAATAGCATTAACCTAACATTAACATTAACCTTGCAATAGCATTGGGCTAACATTAGCATTAGCCCAGCATTAGCAATAACCTGACATTAACATTAACATAGCATTAGCCTAGCATTGGCATTAACCTAGCATTAACATTGGGCTAACATTAGCATTAATCTACTATTAGCAAAAACCTTGAATTAGCATTAGCCTAGAAATTGCATGAACCTAGCATTAGCATGAACCTAGCATTAGCATGAACCTAGCAATAGCATTTACCGAGCATTAACATTAGCTAGCAATAGCTTAGCATTAGCATGAACCTAACAATGGCATTAATGTAGCAATAACCTAGCATTAGTCTAGCAATAGCAATCATATTGCAATAAAACAGTTTAACCAGTAAAACCAATTAAAGGCCTGTTTACCAGTAGTATTAGTTAAAAACCCAGTATGACGAGAAAACCACTTTAAAATTTTGATGCAAATCCATTGAAAAATAGCTACATAGATACAGCATTTAGATGTGATGGCGAAGGATTTTACAGTGACATTATAGGCCCCTCCCACTGATCACAGCCTGTTTTTTCTTCATCAGTGACCTGCTCCCATCTTATAACATTCATCCAACGCTATTTTGAAGTCAACATAACATATTGTCTTTCTGCTGGAGCTGTTAGCGTTGGACGCCACTAAAAGCGGCGCCCTCTGAGAACGCAAGGCATCATGGGTAATTTTGACATTGAGTCTTATTTAGGGATAGACAGTCAACATGTGTATCAAATATGAGGCTGTTTGAATTTTGTAAATTAGAGTTATAGCGAGTTTTCTATTATGGCGTGCTAAATGACGCCAGTCAAGAATGCAAGGCATCATGGGTAATCATCACATTGAACATTGTTTAGGGATGGACAACCATCATGTGTGTCAAATATGAGGCAGTTTGAACTTTGTATATGACAGTTATAGTGGTTTTTATATTATGGCGTGCTAAATGGCGCTCGTCGAGAATGCAAAGCATGATGGGTAGTTTTCACATTGATTCTTGTTTATGGATGGACAGTCATCATGTGTATCAAATATGATGCTGTTTGAACTTTGTATATTAGAGTTATATGCATTTTTCTATTATGGCGAGCCACAGTTACCGTAAATGGCGCCAGTTGAAAACGCAAGGCATGATGGGAAATATTTCAAGGCAGTCATGAATAGGCTTGGGCATTAGCTTAGCTTCTAGCTAAAGTGCTAAAGCCAGGAACCTGTGATGACAAAATTAGCTTAGCAGCTAACTGCAGTGTTGGCTGGTTCTCACTGGATCACAACCAGCTGATGATTGTGTAACTTGCAATGTGTCCTGCAGCCTCTGGGGGCGCTGTTAGACACACGTCATGGTCTCACAAACCTAACCTACATTATGAGACCAACATGTGTGAAGCTCAGAAAGGAAGGGGGCGTGTCATAACATTATAACAACTATATTAACTGATTACACTGTAAACTAAGTATTCACACATATATTTATAATGACTTTTACAATTAATATTCAATAATTATAACATTATAAAGTTTTAGGTTTAAGAGACCATCAAAACTGGTTCCTTAACCCGATTGGTCTGTAATGCTGGTGAGTAAACACACACACACACACATACACACACAGAGACACACACACACACACACAGACACACATACACACACACACACACACACACACACACACACACACACACACAGCAGCAGCAATAGGTTGTGTACATTTATGTTGTAGTTTGGTTTTGGAGTCATTTTGTGTGTTTTTGTTCTGGATTTAGAGTTTTATTGTGTATTTTTGTTGGCTTTTTGTGTGTTTTTGGAGTCATTTAGTGTGTTTTTATTCAGGTTCTGGATCATTTTTGTTGTGGATGTAGAGTTATATTGTCATTGTCATTTTTATGCCTATTTGTTGTGATTTTGGAGTCATTTTGTGCATTTTGTTTGTTTTTTGGAGTCATTTTGTGTGCATGTGACCACCGGACCACCTGTTGACCGTGTTTGACCTAAACTGACCTTAGACCTCCTCGGGTGCTGCTAAAATAATGTGAGATTAAAAAAGAGGAAATTTAGCCACAGTTTCGTTCCTGACATTGTAACGTTTTTTAGCTGTTAAAGAGTTAAAAACACGCTTTGTTCCCTTCACTTAAAAAATAAGTGTGTTTTTAAAGATTAGCCTTTAAGTGGCTATTCACAAAGCTAACAGTCCACGTTACCCCGTTGTTACTCATCAGCTCCTGTTGAACAGCTGAGAGCACGGCATTCTGGGTAATAGAATAAGTCTTTTGTGACGATGGTGAGGTTGATAAATTCTTAAAACTAAAGTTGTTTTTCTTATAAAAGGATCAGAAATAAGCCATTGGGGATTTACCAGTTGGAATTTTGTCCATTAAGGTTTTATCCATTGGAATTTAGTCCATATGGAACTCATCCATTGGGATTTTTTCTGTTGGTATTCTCTCCACTAGAAATAGTCTTTTGAGATTATGGCCTTTGGGATTTTAGTTCATTTGGATTTTTCTTTCTTGGGATTTTGTCTTTTGAGATTTTGTCAGTTCGAATTTTGTTTGATGGGATTTTAGCCCATTGGGATTTTGTTTGTTGGAATTTCGCCAATTTAGATTTTGGACATTGGGGTTTTGTTTATTGGGATTTTTTCAAGTGGAATTCTGTCCGATGGGATTTTGTTCATTGGGATTTCACCAATTTGGATTTTTGTCTGTTGGGATTATGTCCTTTGGGATTTTACCTGTTGGGCTTTTGTCCTGTCACTCTGCCTCTGCCCTGAGTACGTTGACCTTTCTGTTGGATACTGTTGTGCTTTTGTAGCTTTTGCATAACATGAGTTAACTTGTGAAATCTGACCTTTTTTATCGGGGAAAAACAAACAATCATGAACTTTTGAAACGAGGAACTGGAACCGTAGAAATACTACGCTGATAATAACACGGTGAGAAAGAGTGTGAGATATCATTGAAATAACCTGTAACATGTATCACACTGACAAGGCTAGCATTAGCCTGTTAGCTAATCCTGTGTGAATGGAAGGCAGAGGTGGAGTTTTATTTCTGGGCTCTGTGGGAGAGCTGAGGCTGAAGAAGATGAATAGTAGGATTACTACGTTACAGCACAGACGCCCCCGTTCTGCTGGTTTATTCTGGCCTTTTACTCAACCAGTGTCACTACTTGGTATTCATCCAACCAGGCTGTTTCCTCCATTACTGCTTTTGTCCAAAGAGCAAACATATTGATCCTCAGCATTACAAGGCTTTTGAACATCACACATTTCCGGAATAATTCTGTTTTTAAAAGCTTTTTAAGTAAAGTGAGTTTCCACGTTTATACTCCAGGTACTTCGTCTTCTTCTCACAGTCCAACATCCTGTTTGTGACCTCAATAAACTATCCAAACTAGTCAATGGTTCATTTCTCTCAGTGTGTGCACAGCATAAGTTATATCTGTACAACAAGATGGTCATTGTTTTACAAAAAGTTACATTAAAATTATACTTTAAGTAAAAAAAGAATAATAATAATTATATATATATATATATATATATATATATATATATATATATATATATATATATATGTATATATATATATATTATTTTTAAAAACCTCTGTGTGCAGATTTAAAGAATAATTGGTTGGTTGGTTGAATGGTTGGTTGGTTGGTTGAATGGTTGGTTGGTTGGTTGGTTGGATGGTTGGTTGGTTGGTTGGTTGGATGGTTGGTTGAGGTTGTTGAGGTTCCGTCCTCGACAACCAGCTGAAGTTCTCCTCCAACACTGAGGTGATCGTGAGGAAGATGTACCTTCTCAGGAAACTACTACTGCAGCTGGTCTGCCACTGTCCTAAAACATAAATAATAAAAATCGGTTTACACGTGTTTATATACTTTCTTTTATTTCTTATTCGTTATCATTATTTTTTATTTTTAACTTATACATAATCATTTGGCACCTTGTTATTTATTTGCACCTTGTAATTCAGTTTACCTTAAAACTGTGTGTAATTATTATTAGAGTTGTTTTCATTTATAATTATGTGTTTCTTTTAATTTTCTTTTATATTCCGCTTCTTGCGTTTCTAATCACCCCTCAGGGATAAATAAAGTTTTTTCTGATTCTGAGTTAGTTGAGTTGTTGATTAGTAAGGTTGTTTGTTGCTCAGGCTGTAAATTGGTTTGGTTGGTTATTCAGTTGGTTTCTTTAGTTATTGGGTGATTGATTGATTTATTTTGTTGGTTATTTGAGTTGATGTTTGTTGGTTGGTTGGGTGGTTGGGTTCTTTGGTTGTTAGTTGGGTTTTTAGTTGGTTGGGTTCATTGGTTGTTAGTTGAGTAGTTTGTTGGTTGGTTGGTTGGTTGGTTGGTTGGTTGATTTGTTGGTTGGGAGCTTGGGTTCTTTGGCTTTTGGTTGTTTTGTTGGGTTGTTTGATTGTTGGTTGGTTGGGTTGTTGGACTAAACACGTAATATTGAACTTATTTGTTTGTATTTATGAGTAATACATCATCCTAATGAATTGGATTAGTAGGTTTGATGGTTTTACATTTAAATGATTGGTCATCATGCGATTGATCAAGTAGTCAAGTAGTATATTTTCAACCTGACATTCAAAATCAAGTTGAACCCCTTTAACTAGCTAAACATTATAAATCTATTAAAGTGCCTTTAGCTAATGGCTAATGTCTTATTCTCCTTCTCCTGTTGTTGCAGGTCGAGTCCGTTCTGTGATCCTGTCAGAACGATCAGGGAGGATTTCTTGAAGCATAATCACATTAATATCAAAGACATGTCACATCTGATTAGTGAGGAGCGACGCATTGATCTAATGCTTCCAGCGCATCTTTGCACATCTGTGGCTAATCCAGAGTGACGTCTCTGACACTGTCGTACACAGAGCGTTCATTTCCTCCTCAGGCTCGTGGATCCCGATGATGCCTAATCCACCTGCATTGTTTGGGAGGTCATTATTATTATTATTACTGCATGTAAACATGACGTTTTGGAATGTTTTCTAATGTTTCTACCAGATTTTTATTTATCAAAATAAATGCTTTCTTTCTGCTAATCTTTCAGGGCTGTGTTTGTTTTCAAAGTTTGAAGCTTTGTCTACTGTTAGCTTTGGCTTTTCAGGCGTCAAAGGCCCTCGCAGAGCAAACAAAGACGGCTTTCTGTGCCTCGTGTGAGCCTCAAACTGGAAGGGAGGCTGAGTGCTTTTTGATTAAATGTGATTACGCCTGTTGACGCAGCACCAAAAGATGCTCATTTAGAGTTTTTTGTGCTGGAATTAATGTAAAATACGTGCCGGTCAATTAAGTGTCTAACGCGCCCCTCACTGTCTGTTTGACTGAAACTTCAGTGTGTGTGTGTGTGTGTGTGTGTGTGTGTGTGTGTGTGTGTGTGTGTGTGTGTGTGTTTGTGTGTGTGTGTGTGTGTGTGTGTGTGTGTGTGTGTGTGTGTGTGTGTGTGTGTGTGCGACCACTGCTGATTGTGTTGCTAGGTTTTCCTGCGCTGACCACGCCACGTGCAGGGAAACCTGAGTGCTGTTGCTCCACAGCGTGAAGTTCCCAAGAAGGTGGAGCACCATGTTTTTAGATGTTTTTTTTTTCTGTGAAAGTAAAGTTTGAGGAATGCTCACGGCTCACGGCTCGGTAACGGATCATTCCATCTGATTTCCTCTGCCTTGGCGAGGGACGTTAATGTCATCGCTCCATGATTCCATGATGGAGGAGACAAAAGCTGCTTCATGCATGTTTGTTCCTGTTACAACACACACACACACACACACACACACACACACACACACACACACACACACACACACACACACACACACACACACACACAAACACACTTCAACAAAAATTACTTCAATTCAAAATATAAATAATTTCTCAAGGTCTAACTATAGCTACATTTATAAACTCTAAAACTGAGAAAATAACCTCCATTCAATGCTGTTTTGTTGCAATGCATTACGTTTACTGTAATCTGATTGGTCGCTATGATGTGATGCATTTGATTGTTTTCATTTTTTGAGTTCCACAACGTCCGTTGATCATTTTACAAACAAAAAACAACATACTTAGGAACGGTTGGGTGGAGAAACGTAACAAATGACTTTACTTCTTTCAAAACGTACTTAAGCACAAGTAAAATGACTGATTTAGAAATATACTCAAAAATGTACAAGTACCTCATAAAAGTAACTCAATTACAGTAATGTGAGTACATGTAATCCGTTCCTTTCGCCTCTGTACACACGTCATGTAACGAAATGTTGTGGCACTAAATTTTACAATCTAGAAAAGCTACAAATGACCCTCTTGCTTGCCGTAGTGGCTTTCACGCTGCAGTGTTTATAAGATGGAGAACAACGCAGATGCTTCGTCTACTCATAAGTCGCTTGTCTGGAATGGGACCAACGTGTCCGTGGAGTGGCCGTATTCCAACACATCTGAGCAGCACTTCTTAAATACTGTATTTTCACAGTTTCTTTTAAACATTGTGTAAAATAATAAGGAAGGCTAGCAGTAACTTAATAAGGAAGGAAATGCTGAGATTTCAAGTACATGCAACACTTTATTTCTCCTAATTTATGCAATTGTTTCATTTTCATTAAATATGATAGAAAATCCACCTTGTGTTTTTAAAAAATATATTATATTATATATAACATCTCATTGACATATTTATTTACTTATTTTTATCTCCTTTTTGTAACATACTGTATTTGGGATTATTTACTGTAAAGTCCTCTGTCTCAGACACATTCTCCTCTACGTCACTTTCACTGACAGACAGACAGACAGACAGACAGACAGACAGACAGGTTTTACCCATGCTAAAACAGCCTGGGGTCAGATTGACCCCAGAGGAACACCAATGCACACAATGAGTGTTCAGCACATTGAAAAAAAAAATCATGATAATTTTAAGATTAATTAATTGTATCCATCAAATTAGGAATAATCATGAAATTTGAAGCAAAAAATATATATATTCAGCTAACGTTGAATTGGGTCAAACTGACCCCAAGGATAATAGGAGGGTCACAGACCTTTGAAAGGATGAACGTCATTGTCCAAAGTGTTTGAGGAGGAGTTTCTGTGCTCTCTCCACGTGCACTGTGCACAACACGTTGTTCCTGGTAGTTTCCAAGCAGCCGCTAATTACCGTTAGCTTTGTGACTAGCAGAAGATAATTATGGGATGTCACGAGGCCTGTTCCTTTCTTTGTGTGGTTCTCTCTGTGACCAGGCTCAATCGTACGCACCTGAGAGAACATGCAATCACACGGCGGCTTTTCAGGGACTATTTCATCTATTTTCTCTACTTTTAACTAAACGTTTACACTAATAAAGACCCACTGATGTATGTCGGCACAGTTCATTTCAAAGACAACATAATGATGTGTTTTTGGTCAGCGTACAATTAGCGCCGCAGCGTGCCAGGGCTAAGTGGTGCATGTTGGGTAGAGACACTACAGGTGCACAGATTACAGTCATTAATCTTTCATCTTTACTGTCAGCTCGTTTGGAGCAAATGTGAAATAGTGCGTTTAAAAAACAAGGTTTAGTTTAGCGTTCACTTTACACATTTACGTTTTGCTTCCGTTTCATTAGCTTTCCTCCATCAGATGTTTATTTATTAATTAAACCTCCTGAACTCATACCAAACATGCTCAATGTGGTGAATGGAGTTAACTACTGTCATCATTTCACATTTATACACAAAACGAGCACGTGCTGCGACGACGCAAGACTTTGCTTGAGATTTGACGTCCAGATGTTAGCTGCACTTGCTAAAGCTAACATTAGCCCACTGATTTTACAGTGAAAAACACGTGTGACAAATATGTAGAAATGTGTGATATTGTCCATGTGAGTTCCATTTCAGTGAAAATTGCAATTTCCACTTGATTTTGTTTCAAAAACTATAAAAGAAATATTAGCAATAAAGCCATTTTCATTTCAGGAAAAGAATGAGGAATTTTCCCTCCATTTTCACCGATCACAGAAAATTTAAGAGAGAGACCCTTTAATTTAAACAGCTTGTCTGAATTCAAAATTCTCACAGAAACGTATTTAAGAGTCTCTTCTTAAAGGGAACCTCCACTGTTTTTACAAATGTGGCCCAAAATCTTCTAAATGTACTAATTAGTAGATCTATACCTAACAAAGCACATTATTAGGCACAATATTTACAGTTTTAGAGCCTGTGTTCCACCATCTTGAAATCACGTGATTGATGTCAATAAAGCAGAGAAAAAGAGCTCTCCTAAGGGACCTTTACTCTCCCTTAAACAGTGTGCTGACATGCTCTGGTGGCTGAAGTTAGACTGCTTCTATCCTCAAGGTTTGTGTGTCTTCAACAGTCTGTGATTTACTCGCTAACTTCAACCACCAGAGCGTGTCAGCGCACTGTTTAAAGGAGAGTAAATATCCCTTTGGAGAGCTTATGTTCTCTGCTTCATTGTCTACTACCAAACTACAGAGTTGGAGTTGCATTTGGGGTCACAACTGTTTTTATCCTCTTTTGGTAGAAAAGAGGTTTACATCGACATCTTTAATGTTTCCTGATTATTTAGATCAACCAAAAGCTGTTAAATGATCTAAAAATCAGGCTGAATGTTTCACTCCAATAGAAAACAATGGGATGTTTATAGGCAGTGGGGCCGTGTGACATCATCAATCATGTGATTTCAAGATGGAGGAACACAGGCTCTAAAACTGTAAAGTAGTCCCATTTTTAAAGGTAATAAAACAAATATGGTGTGAAATAATTGTTTTTTTATTAAACATAGATCTTCTTATAAGTACATTTAGAAGGTTTTAAGCCACATTTGTAAAAACAGTGGAGGATCATTTTAATGTGTACACTTGTTGAATAAACGTCAGATGATAATGGAGACAGAGACACTAGCGTAGCCTCTGCTAACAAAGCTGCTAACACAGTTACAGCTCTCTTTAGGATGGTTTGAGATCCCAGCCGGTGTTTTGGTTCAAATGGTGACCATTGTAAGTGATGACTGACTTCTGTTTGCTAGCGTTGGGCTACCGTCGTCAACGTCGTGTGGGTTTGACTTCAGTAGAGATGGAGCTAGTAAAAAACTACGTGATGGAAATTAGACACACTTGACATGGCTCCAGCTCTGTGACATGAAAGACGAATCCAGGGCCGCGTCGGTACCTTCAAGCAACATGGTTGCCATGGTGACCAAACCTGAGATGCTGGATGACAGGAAGCTGAAGGACAAGGTCTGCCTGGAGCTTCCTGGTTGTGTGAGTCCAGAGCTCACAGGGGGAGGGGTTTGCAGCTTCTCAGCTGGAGGACTGAAGGTTGAAAGGACCCCCCCCCAGTCAGCACCGCTACGTGCTAAGCTAACCTGAACATATGGGACTGCTCTCTGTTAAGGAGTTCATTCACAGTGTCAGCGAAACACAACATGACACAGCACAACATTACACAACATTACACAACATGACACAGCACAATGACACACAACATGACACAGCACAATGACACACAACATGACACAGCACAATGACACACAACATGACACAGCACAATGATACTTAATAATACACAACATGACACAGCACAATGAATCTGATACACAACACAATAATACACAACATGACACAATATTACACAACATGACACAACACAATAATACGCAGCACAATACACACCACATGACACACAACAGAATATTACACAATATAACATATGATGTCTGTAACAAAGGGCAGGAACAGATCTATCTATCTATCTATCTATCTATCTATCTATCTATCTATCGATCTATCTATCTATCTATCTATCTATCTATTATCTATCTATTATCTATCTATCTATCTATCTATTATCTATCTATCTATCTATCTATTATCTATCTATCTATCGATCGATCTATCTATCTATCTATCTATCTATCTATCTATCTATCTATCTATCTATCTATCTATCTATCTATCTATCTATTATCTATCTATCTATCTATCTATCTATCTATCTATCTATTATCTATCTATCTATCTATCTATCTATTATCTACCTATCTATCTATCTATCTATCTATTATCTATCTATCTATCTATCTATCTATCTATCTATCTATCTATCTATCTATCTATCTATCTATCTATCTATCTATCTATCTATCTATCTATCTATCTATCTAGCTATCTATCTATCTATCTATCTATCTATCTATCTATCTATCTATCTATCTATCTATCTATCTATCTATCTATCTATCTATTATCTATCTATCTATCTATCTATCTATCTATTATCTATCTATCATCTATCTATCTATCTATCTATTATCTATCTATCTATCTATCTATCTATTATCTACCTATCTATCTATCTATCTATCTATTATCTATCTATCTATCTATCTATCTATCTATCTATCTATCTATCTATCTATCTATCTATCTATCTATCTATTATCTATCTATCTATCTATCTATCTATTATCTATCTATCTATCTATCTATCTATCTATCTATCTATCTATTATCTATCTATCTATCTATCTATCTATCTATCTATCTATCTATCTATCTATCTATTATCTATCTATCTATCTATCTATCTATCTATCTATCTATTATCTATCTATCTATCTATCTATCTATCTATCTATCTATCTATCTATCTATTATCTATCTATTATCTATCTATCTATCTATCTATCTATCTATCTATCTATCTATCTATCTATCTATCTATCTATCTATCTATTATCTATCTATCTATCTATTATCTATCTATTATCTATCTATTATCTATCTATCTATCTATTGGGTTTGTCTGTGAACAGTAAATGACATTTCTACATTATAATGCTCTATGTTGTTCCACCATCAGCTCTCCTTCATTCTCTCAGTATCAGAGCAGCTTTGGCTCCCCCTGCTGGACACAATGTCACCTCCATCCTTATACTGGGAACACTGATGCTGTGGCTACAGATGTGGTTTGCATCCACTCCCAGTCACTGCCACCATAGATCATTTTATTCATGAAATTAAACAGGAACACATGTTGAAATCAGGGTTGCCATGGTGATGAAGTGCAATACCAACTGTGCTGGCTTTTATTTTGAAGCTTTACTTTTTTAATTAGTGCTGTTTTGTTTTTTTGTTTTTTTGAAGCCTCACTTTTTGGCTCATTAATGGCTTTTATTTTGAAGCCTGACTTTCTTAATTGGTGCTGGCTTTTATTTTGAAGTCTATCTTCTTGGCTCAGTGTTGTCTTTTATTTTGAAGCCTGACTTTCTTAATTAGTGCTGGCTTTTATTTTGAAGGCTGGCTTCAACACTCAGTGCTGGCTTTTATTTTGAAGGCTGTCTCCCACACAGTGCTGGCTTTTATTTTGAAGGCTGTCTCCCACACTCAGTGCTGGCTTTTATTTTGAAGGCTGTCTCCCACACTCAGTGCTGGCTTTTATTTTGAAGGTTGGCTCCCTCACTCAGTGCTGACTTTTATTTTGAAGGCTGTCTCCCACACTCACTGCTCCTTTTATTTTGAAGGCTGTCTCCCTCACTCAGTGCTGACTTTTATTTTGAAGGCTGTCTCCCACACTCAGTGCTGGCTTTTATTTTGAAGGCTGTCTCCCACTCAGTGCTGGCTTTTATTTTGAAGGCTGTCTCCCACACTCAGTGCTGGCTTTTATTTTGAAGGCTGTCTCCCACTCAGTGCTGGCTTTTATTTTGAAGGCTGTCTCCCACACTCAGTGCTGGCTTTTATTTTGAAGGCTGTCTCCCACACGGTGCTGGGTTTTATTTTGAAGGCTGTCTCCCACACTCAGTGCTGGATTTTATTTTGAAGGCTGTCTCCCACTCAGTGCTGGCTTTTATTTTGAAGGCTGTCTCCCACACTCAGTGCTGGATTTTATTTTGAAGGCTGTCTCCCACTCAGTGCTGGCTTTTATTTTGAAGGCTGTCTCCCACACTCAGTGCTGGATTTTATTTTGAAGGCTGTCTCCCACACGGTGCTGGCTTTTATTTTGAAGGCTGTCTCCCACTCAGTGCTGGCTTTTATTTTGAAGGCTGTCTCCCACACGGTGCTGGCTTTTATTTTGAAGGCTGTCTCCCACACGGTGCAGACGGTCTGCTCGGGTCGGCGGTCCTCAGAGGGTCGTGGTCGGTCCCAGTGTCTGTGTCTGTGGAGGAGGAGAACATGTAAACAGCTCTGACGGACTGAAGTCAACTAAAAACGCATCTGTGTGAGTTTTGCTGAGTTTTTCTCCAACTCTGTTGAAGTTTGTGCTGCAGAAAATGTTTAATCGGCTTTGTTTGTAAATCGTGACTGAATCTTAACTCAGATTTATTCCACTTTTAGATAAACTTTCTATTTCTAAATTAGTGCAGTTTGATATCTTTATCCTCCTGTAATTAATCTGATTCTGAAAGTTGTTCATTCAAACATAATTAAGTTTCCACTGAGGAAGTTTCCCCCAGAACTAAAAACTCCCAGGAACCATCTGTGTTCTGACGGCTGGAACCACGGGTTGGGAATCTTATTGTTTTTCTTGGATGAATCTGGTCTGAGAATTAAAAAAAATAGTTTCAGGACGTTTTCAATGAACAATCAGTGGAAATGTTCCTGTTCTGTTTGAGTTGAACTTGAAGCAACAAACTCTGCTTTGTTTGTCCGAGACAAAGTCCAGGACCTTTGTGGATCTAGGTCTGGTTTGGGTCTAGGTCTGGTCTATTCTGGTTTGGGTCTTGGTCTTGGTCTTGGTCTTGTTCTGGGTCTGAATCCTGGTCTGGTCTGGGTCTAGGTCTGGTCTGGTCTGGTTTGGTTTGGGTCTAGGTCTGAATCTTGGTCTGGTTCTAGGTCTAGGTCTGGTCTGGTCTGGTTTGGTTTGGGTCTAGGTCTGAATCTTGGTCTGGTTCTAGGTCTAGGTCTGGTCTGGTCTGGTCTGGTCTGGTTTGGTTTGGGTCTAGGTCTGAATCTTGGTCTAGGTCTAGGTCTGGTCTGGTCTGGTCTGGTCTGGGTCTAGGTCACTGTCTACTGTTCACTGTTTGGTCCTAAGATCACGTGATGTTTTGGGGGAAACATGCTGATGAATTAGATTTAATTCTGTTCATTTGATTGAGTTTAATCTGTAATAATCTCCTCTTTGTTCCAGTTTTTCTTTTGATAAATACTTTTGTTTTTTTTAAAAAATACTTTAAAACATCTTCAGATGCTGACGAATGTTTCCCTCGTCTGTGTTTTTTCTTTTTTCTGATGGACCCAAAGAACCAAAGGATTTTAACCTTTAAGGGTTTAGAGTACACAGCAGTGTTCAAACCATGACTCAGCAAAAATACTCAACTAAGCAAGAATAACCAGGTGCCATTGAAACCATGACATAATGAAAATTTAAAAAGGAAGTTTGGTTCTCGTTAACAACACTTTCATACGCATTTTAATGTATTTTTGGACTCATTTGGGGTATTTTTGTTGTCCTTCTATTTATTTATTTTTTTTGTCATTTTGTGTATATGCTTTCTTTTGCATGTTTTTGTTGTCCTTTTTTATGTATTTTTATGTATATTTGTATGCATTTTGGACTAATTTTGTGTATTTTTGTTGTCATTTTGTGTATGTTTTGGTGTGTTCATGTGTTTTTCACATCCTTTTCTCAGGTTGTGGAGTCATTTTGTGTATATGTGTTGTTTTGCATGTTTTTGTTGTTCTCTTGCATATTTTTCCTGTATATTTGTTTGCTTTTTGTTGTGGTTTGATGTATTTTTGTTGTCATTTTTATGTGTTTTGTTAATGCTAACAAATGTCCTTCTGATGGACCAAAAGAACCAAAGGATTAACCTTTAAGGGTTTATGACTCAGCAAAATTAATCTAGTCACAGTTTAAATAGAACTATGTAAAAATAATCTGGTGCCATTTAAACCGTGACGTGCTGAAAATAAACGGAGAAAGTTTGGCGCTCGTTCACAACACTTTACTAGGCTGGGGTTTTCAAAGCATGACTCAGCAAAACCACTCAGTCGTAGTCGTATACCGTACGTACGCACAGACAGCTTTTATCACCGCATCACCACAAACATGTGACCGCATCTCACCCCAGGGTCACATGATCAACATTAATGTCAGCATTAGAACAACGACCAATCAGAGCTTGAGCACAGGAAACAACAAAGAGTGTGTGTTCATTGTGTGTTTTTTCACTCATTTCTGTACATTATTTGTTGTCCCTTTGTGCATTGTTCAGTAATTGTGTATGATTTTTGTACTTTTGTTGTTGTTGTGTATGTTTTTTAAGTCATTTTGTTTTTATGTCTTTTGCAGTGATTTTTTATTTTTTGGAGGGGTTTTGTCTTTTGGAGTTTTTGTTGTTTTCCCACATTTTTTATTGTCATTTTTGTATATGTTTTGGTGTCTTAGTGTATTTTTTAGTGTCTATATTGTGTACTTTTGTGAGATTTTTGTATGCTTTTTGGACTCATTTTGTTGTTTTTGTTCTTTTGTGTGTTGTGTATATACGTTCTTTTGAATGTCTTTGTTATATTTGGATGCTTTTTTGAGTCATTTTGTGTATTTTTGTTTTGTTTTTGTTGGGTTTTATTGTCTTAATGTGTTTTTAGTGGCGTTTTGGGGTCGTTTTGCATATTTTTGTGCTCCTCTTGTCGGGTTTTGGATCAATTTGTGTATTTTTGTTGTGTTTTTGTGTTACTGGGATGATTTTGTGTGTGTTATTAGGGTGATTTTGTGCATTTATTTTGCGGGCAGTGACGTTCAAACGCTGTTTGTGAGGAAGACATTTCTCCTGACGATCCAGGAAAGACTTCCTGACAGCAGTGACTTCAGCTCTTCCTGTGTGTGTGTGTGTGTGTGTGTGTGTGTGTTTATCAGTTCATCTCTCTACGCTAAACTTAAACTCTGCCTGTTTTTCCTCAATAACTAACTTTCAGGCTCCGTTTCTCTTTCCTCACATGTGATTTTTGACAGTGATGTAGTCGAGTGGAAAATAAACGCAGCCACTTTAGGATCAGCGTCTCAGAGCTGCTGGAGGACAAAGAGCAGTGTGTGTGAAACCAACCCTGACTGTAGTGTGGCCCAGAAGGCTGCTGGAGCGTCTCCTGCAGGGGGAAGGCCAACAATGACAGACCTCAGCAAATATTATTCATTTCCTTTTTCACAGATTACCACATTTAGTTTGAAATCATTCCAATATCAAAGAAGACTTTACTTCGGTGTATGAGTTCCACCGTTGACCGTTTTAACCAGTGGGCGTGCACTGTAGCTCCTCCCACTCAACGTTCTTGAAGCCAAAATACAGCGCTTCCATCGGCAAAATTGATGTCATTTGGAACCAGAGTCTGCGCAGTAGGGTCTGGTGGGAGGAGTCCTGGTAACTTGCCCCACCCATTTACTGCCCTGATGACTTTTGCAGCCCAGCTACGCCAAGAACATAAGTATCTTTTCCACTGGAAATTCTACCACCGTCTTGTTCAGATCATAGAGGTTTATACAAAACCACTAATTATTTATTCTCTAATATCTAATTAAACGGCATCAAATAACTGTTATTGTCACAAAGAGAGATACGCAACATCCGTGGCTGTCAGTCATCGTCATGTATGATGTAAAAGCACGTTTTTCAACCTCAAATAACGTCATTAAAACAAACTTCACAGAAAAACGAGCACCTGAACACAATGTAGGGTGATAATAACTAATGATCACAGCAGAGTTTAGGTTTGGAAAATAATTATGTGACGAGTATTTTAACTTTACAGTTTGACCCACATCCCTTCCGTTATCATTGAGGAGGCGGGGTTTATGACCTATACTGCAGCCAGTCAGCAGGGGGAGCTCTAAAGATAAAAGCTTCACTCCACCGGGGAGCTTGTCCTGTCCATTATTTTTACAGTCTATGGTTTTCACTGGTGATCCTAATCTGACGTGTCCAGAAATCTAAACTTAGCTCTGAGGACAGCTACGCACTGTGTTCGTCTTCAACGTTTGTCATTATGGAAATGGAACATCGCTTGGCCGCGTCCGTCTGCCTCGCGGTCGGACGAGCCTAATCCTAACCTTGTTCTGCTGGAGATTTCTTCCTGTTAAATGGAAGTTGTTTTTCCTACTGTTGCTGATGCTTGTTCATGTGGCTTTGTTGTTTTTTTTCTTTTTCTCTTAAGAATTTTATATTTTGATAGCGCTTGAGATGACTATTGTTGTAATTTGCGCTATATAAATAAAGTTAAACTGAATTGCAGATGAACCAATAGGTGAAAAGTTCACCCAGTGTGAACAGCCTCCTCATCTGCACAACAGTTAATTGTGCGTGCATAAAAAAAATGGAGAATTTAATGAATGAAACAATGAATAATGAATGGATTTGCTCTTTGACAGTTACACAGACACAGCTATTCATTGTCAAAGTCATCTTTATTGTACATTTTTCAACATGTGCTGAACATACAGAAAAGTAAAAAAACATTTCTCTGAGCCACAGTGTAAACTAACAGTAGAAATATTTTAAAAATATATACAGTTTATAAAGGATAAAAATAAAAGGACAGATTTCAGTGTTCGGATACGGTGCAAGATGTGCATTTTGAAAAAACAACAGCAGCAACAACAAATGTGCAGAAATTCCCAGATTGTAGTTCTACGACATAACTTCACTGCAATATGTTTTTATCAGGTAGAATAATACAGTTTAAAAATACAACAATTCATGTAGGCACAGACTGACAGTGACAGACCAGGAATGACCCATTTCAAAAGTAGCACAACATAAACAAGTTTATTATCAACTCATTTTCTATGTGTTTTGGTGTCTTGGTGTATTTTTAGTGTTGTTTTGTGAGTTTTTTGAGTCATTTTGTGTGTTTTTGTTTCCTTTTGTTGGGTTTTGGAGTCATTTTATAAAGAAAAAAAGAATTTCAGGTAATTATAGTTTCCGTAAAATAAAAGCGATATTTCTAAATGTCAACAAAGTATGATTGCACTTTGAACGTGTTTCCATTGAAGGTTGTTTTGGGGAGGAGCTTCGCAACTCCTGTGAAATCTCAACCTGTGAGACTTTGTTGTAGAAAGACGGACGCTCAGAACCTCCTTAAAACACTCCATATTCCTTTGTTGTTTCACGTCTCATCTGGCGCTAATATTTGAAAGTATAAAATAAGAAATATTTGGGTCTCCTCTTCTGTCCACACGTACCACGCCATGTTTTCTCAGAGACAAAAACTTACATTTCAACTCAACACTGAACACATTTTTTCAAAACATCAACAGTGACTCTTTTTTTTCTCCGTAAGCTCCGCAAACTTCAGGGTCACCAATTCATTCTCACTGTTTTTTATAAATGTTTCATTGAATCCATTATCACATTAAATATCAACGCCTGGTTTGGTTCACTCACTCTCACTCACTGCAACACTTTTAATAAAATCATCAAAATCATTGGGTAAGAACATCAGTCACTCACTAGCATCTACAACACCACAGTCCTGAGGAAAAGCACCCAGATCTCCACGGATCCCTCACACACCTTACACCCTGAACTAGGGATGTAACAATTAATCGTAAGGCAGTTAAAAATCGATTCATAGGTATCACGGTTCATATCGATATTCTGAAAATTGAATCACAGTACTTTTTTTAAACAGCAGAGGGCGCTATCTATTTATCCTTCTCTTGTCCAGAAGTGTAGGCAGTGTGCGGAATCTGCTACTACTTTCTTTCTTGCGGCCTTCTACTTTTAAACATGTTCATAAATGATTCCTTACCCCTTTAGCACCGAAAGAATATCTGTAATATTACGTGAATATCTGTGAAAGTCGTTTTTCTATTAGCTCTGTCTGCTAGCGCATAGCATCTCTTCTTCACTGCAAGAATATCTGCATGCCAACCCAGTGGTCGGGTTGGCAATTGGAACTTTTTCAAAGTCCAATTGTTAAGGCACAAAATACATTTTCAGTTGCACTTTAAAAAAAAAAAAAACAAACTATTATGTAGTTTGGCATTGTTTACTATAGAACCAGAATTTTAATTAATAGGCTTCTTCATTTGTATTATTCCTTTATTTTTTTCATTCAAGATTTTTTTTTAGTTAAATTGCATTATTTTGAATAGTTTATCAAGGGATTCTTTTGACAATGAAAAATAAAAGGAAAATAGTACAGTAGTACAGGTACGTCACATTCTGTGACGTGTATTTGTGGAAAAAGTGTTTCCATTGAGCTTTTGCGACGCATTAATATTGAAACTCCTGAAAGTCTTCCTCATGAAAGCATGAAAACTTTTGAGCAATAATTCAGTGCTTTTTCCATTACTAGTTTTTATTGTGCTATTTAGATTTTGCACATTTCCAAGGGTGATGGAAACCCAGCTAGAGTAGTGGAAGTATGGAAGGTGCTGAAATGCTGACTTGGCATTCTTTCTCACAATAGTTGGAAAAAGGAAGCACAAAGTGACGGCCCAGTGAAGCCTCTGATATTTGAGTCTCGTTCCCAAAAAGAGCTGCTGTGAAATGCACATCTGTCCTACATCTGGACGTAGACTATCAGAGCTAGAGTTCTGCTCATGGCTCAGCGCACGGCCAATAATCCTCGTGTATTTTTCTTTCCGGAGCCGTACTTCCTCCCCCTCCAGTTTTCTTTTCTTTTTTTTTTCCTTTCTCGGAGCATCTGGTTGGCGTTAACGTACAAAGTCCACTTTCAGAAGACGACGCTGAAAGTTGGTGATTTTCTTCCAGGAGGGTTTATATGCAGCGTTCTCGGCCTCTTCCTGCACTGATGAACCTGTCAGTCAGTCATTCCACACACACACACACACACACACTGAAGACTCTCCCTCAGTGACGGAGTCCAGACTCTGGGGGTGTGAGTAGCGGAGGTCAGGAGGTCAGTGGGGATGTCGGTACCGGGCGCTGCTGTATGGTTTGTGTGAGCGCTAAGGCTAAGCTAACCTGCTCAGGAATGTGTTGGACGCTAGCTGTCAACTCATCAATCATCATCCGTCTCCACATCCTTTCTCACCATAGCTCGGCAGATGCCTCTAAAAAATGTTCACTTCTGGAAGAAAACGTGAATATATGTTCATGGTGTTTTTTTTGTTGTTGTTGAATATGCTGAATCCATTTTTAATGGGATCCAAATGGTTTCCACTCAAAAATCAAGAAATCCAAGTTGTCCAAAGAATTTAACCATTTGTTACGTTCATTTGAATATTAATCAGATATCTTGCGTCAAAAGTCTGTGTTTTAATCATTGTACGCAAGTGCTGCAACATAAAAACATAATCATCAGATTAATGCTTATACATGCAGTAGGATCGCACTGTATATAATCTCCCTGAGAAATAAATGGAAATAGATCTATTAATTAATGTTTTGATGGGGATTTGAATCGTTCCCTCTTTAAAAGGCATCTTTGTCGTACACAGTTGCGGCGGCAAAGAAATCACAATTTCACTCTTTTCATATGTAAAGCGTTGGGTTTGTGTGTTTTTGTTTTTGCTTCATTTTTTTTTTTGTCATTTTTGTTTAGATGTCATAATAATACTTAATTATCGCTACATCACAGTTTGTCAAACACGTCAACCTTTAAAATAAGGGTGTAAAAAAAAGAGAAAATGATTCAGCAATATATCGTGATATTTAACCGCGCGATTATCATATTAATGAAAGAAATGTTTTTATTATAATGCAAACTCCATTTAATTGTATAAATACACTCATTTTAGCTGGAAGTTGATTGCACTTTATTTTCATAAAACATACTGGACACTTTTATAGATGTATGTGGTTACAAACTTAACATAAACAGAATCAGTTGTAGAAGCAAAAGTTAAACTTTTTTGGAAAATGTAATTTTACAGTTTGATAAACATACCACGTGTCTTTGATATCGGCGCTTGTATTACAGTTGGTTACCATTTATTTCATACCATTTTGTACTTATTGTATTGTATCGTGGCACAGAAATGTGAATCGTATTGTCAGATTCATGGCACTGCACACCCCTAGTGTATGCTATCAGGCTTTGTAAAGGGCCGGTATAATGAAAAATTAACTTTATAATGGTTTTTCTACAGTGATATACGTTCATTTAGCCTTATTCAAAGGGTCAAAGTTGAAAAAGTTCCTTTTCCTCCCTTCCTTGTTATTCCATATTTTGTAAAAAGTCAGCTCCAAACGGGCGAGTTGGATTTTTCTCGCGTTGTGACATCACCTAGCGAAAACTCCTCCTCCTGACAATCCTGGCTCCTCCCACCCTATAAGAATGTGAGCTCCTCCCTCTCATACTACCTCACAGCTGAAACAAACACTGTGGTTTAATATAGAATATACATTACACTTTGTTGTCATATATGTAAAGCTAAATACACACAATGTGTTCTCTGCATTTAACCCCTCCCCGAGGAGCAGTGGGCGGGTAAGGGAGCAGTTCCACTTTTAGTATCTTTTCTATCGCCTTGTATCACCTTTGACATGATCTGATGTGTTTGTGACCAAATGCGATGCAGTGGTTGGACAAAACCGTTATTTAAGAAAACACTTCCGTTGTGGCCATTTTGCATTCGTGTTGTGACCTTTTTGCATTTGTGTTCATTTCTTTAAATGCATTCACCTGACATTTCCGCAACGGAAGTGTTTCCGACGGACCGGTATTACAGACGGACACGTTTCTGGCGGATGTTTTTAACCCACCAGAACAGAGAAGAACAAGAAGAAGACATTGAAACGCGTATGAAAGTAAGTGAAAGTTGATTAGGATACTCTTATATTTTTCATATCAGGCCATCATATCATAATACCCGTCCGACTGTAATACCGGTCCGTCGGAAACACTTCCGTTGTGGCCGGTTTGCATTCGTGTTGTGACCTGTTTGCATTTGTGTTCATTTCTGTAAATGCATTCACCTGACACTTCCCAGCCACCGTAATAAACACTTTCTGGAAATGTTAACAATGAAAATGGACACAATTTAGTATTTTCTAAGCAGAGGACCAGATGAAGACGATCTATCTATGGAAACATTGATGAATTTATTTCCAACATGCTGAGTCATTTTTAGGCCTATTTCACTGTACATGCATATTTTCCACCTGTTGACAATAAACAGCATTAATGGAATAAACAATATTCTAGCCTTAATATCCTACTAAATTGTTACTAACATGTTATGCACATTACTAAAAATTGTGGTAAATATATTCTCTGATATACAATAATTGTAATGCACAAAATTGATATTTAGTGTGTGTTAAACGTACATTTTCAAGCTGTAGGAGATTTCAGAGGCCGACATGTTAATAACATGTAAATAAAACAAGAACGGTGATTAAATCTGAAGAGGACATGAGACAGAAAAGGTTGGGAAACACTAATACATCATTTTCCAGCGGGTCTTTGAAAATTCTTTTACATTTTTCAAGTACTTTGGAGAATAAAGGTAACACTGAAATAGGTCAATAATTATGAAATAAACTGGAGTCCCCAGACTTAAATAACGGAGTTGCTTTAAGATCTTTGGGTACAAATCCAGTTTTAAGAGAAATCAGACACTCAGTAACACAGCAAACAGTCCTGGAGGTGTGTCTTTGTTTTTTTGTGTTGATGATAATTTCCTTTTAGTTTCAGAAACAATATTCCCACGACTTGTTGCCACACATCTGTTTTTAAAGCATCGTCTAACATACAGCGTGGTCAAAGCTGTAATTACACTCCTAATGCCCTCCTTTAAAAAGCCTAAACTGGGTGTGACATCGTGACCCCGCGCAGGCAGGAAATGAACCAATACCCTCCCCTGCAGTGAAGAATAAGCAGCGGCTCTGTTTCTGACGCTGGTGACGTCGACTCCACTTCCCACGGGATTTTTCACCGTCTCGAGATTCAAATACTCAGTCTGACGCACACTTTTCACTTTGTTATGGAAGTTTAACATTCCAAGGTCACGGCGAGGCCGCGGGGGCGAACGGCGGTGTTATGAGACGCTGCCCTGGAGAGCATAGATACAGAACCTGAGGCATGCTGGGTATCGGTGGTCCGGTCCACTACATTATTTTTTTACGAGCGAGTGGAGCCAGACATGGTAACAGGTGGGCAAAAATGGTCCAAAAGTGGCAAAATGTGGCAAGAATGAGTGAAAAGTTACTAAAATGGACCAAAAGCGAACAAGTGGCGCCCCAAAAAGGGCAAATAAAGAGGAGTTAGGTGGTATTTAATGGGAAAAGGTAGCTTTAATGGGCAAATTGTGGTAAACCATAGTCAAAAAGGGCAAAAATGTGGAACAAAAAGAGGGAAATTTATTTATTGGGCAAAAGTTAGCTTATTTGGATAAAAAGTGACCGAAAAAAATTAAAGGACAAAAATTTGATGTGTCAAGAAGAACTTGCAAAAATTGACAAAAAATAGGAGAAAAATGGGGAGAAAATGTTTGAAAAGAGTATCGGAACTTTTTGAAAAAGGGCAAAAGTTGCATTATGAAAACACATATTACGTGTTCCCTGCAAACATATTTTATGGTTATTTCCTGTATTTTTTTTTTACTGCTGTAATTTCACATTTGTTTTTCATGCAGGTAATTATTTTAATTTAGTTATTTATTGATGATTCATTATGAAATATTACATTACTTGTTTCCTGTTAATCTGAAATAGTGTCAGGATTATTTGGGGGTCTTTAAAATTCACCTTTATTCAAAGTGTTTGAGAACCACGGGGTTCATTCCGTACACATCCACTGGAAGAGGAAGAATGAGCGTTTGTGCAGCACGTGGGATGAGCGCAGTGTAAATGCACACAGATGGTTGATTGTATATACCGCCGCAGTAAAACACATGTCGCTAACAAGTGGGCTGGACTTCAACAAAGTAGTTATTTTTTCCATCTGGAGCCCAAAGGGCAGCGTTTCTTTTTTTTTTTTTTTTTTTTTTTTTTTTTTTTTTCACCTTGTTTGCACATGCTGTTGAAGGTTAACACTACAAGAAGTGCAATCTTTTAACAGCAATGCATATTTTATTATTGCAATTAAATAAATGAGTTTATTTCATTGCATAATTGTGACCATCACCAGCCCTCCCTAGGGAAGGGTAAATACTTTATTAAAGGGAGGATGTAAAAGAGAGAGGGCAGTGTTACACCAGGGTGAGGGGGGTGGGGGGGGGGGAGTTAACAGGGAGGAGGGATACAAGATAGGAAAACGAATGGGTGGGGAATAATCAATAAGTTTCAAGTGATGTGATGTGAAATTGTGGTTGTGTATATTGTGCTTATTGTTGTGTTATCAAGCCAGTCTGGTGACCAGTGTGCGGCTTAGGAATAATGGTGGTGGCTGTGAGCAGAGGAGGAAGTGAGTGGAAGTTACATAAAACAGGTATTTGGGAACAACGTGTCTATGGTTGAGCCCAGTATGAGTGTTATCCCACAGCCCGAGGCCAGTGCGTCCATGACAAATGTGATTCCAAGAGCCGCTACTGCAAAACCCATGAGCCGCCCCCGGGCCCGAAGAAGCAGTCGGGCCAGCAGAAAGAGCGAGAGATCTAGGGGCCCCCGGCGACCACCCCACGGCCAAGCAGCCCCCCGAACGCCCCCAAGGTCCCAAGCCGAGAGGCTGCCATTGCCCCCCCCATACACACCCGAAAAGCCCCCAAGGAGCCAAGGACCAAGCGCACCACGCCACCGACTCCAACCCCCAACCCCCAGGCCCCCCAGCCCCCCACCCCCCCACCACCACCCACACCCCCGCGCCCAGCCCCCCGAGGGGAGGGCCCAGAGAGCCCCCCGCCCGAGACCCCAGCGGAGGAGCCAAAGCCCACGCCCAGCAGACGACCAGAGCCACGCCGAACAGGCAGCCGGCGGGCACCCGCCGGTGAGCCCAGAGCCAGCAAGGACCCGACCCCAGGCCAGGAGGACCCGGAATGGATGCAGCACCAGGAGCAGCCCGCCCAGGGCGAACGACCACACCCCAAGCCGCATAAGGCACCAGGGGGCCGCTGGGAGTCCCCCCGCCAGTCCCCAGGCACCCCAACCCAGCCCCCCCGGGCGCCCCAGATGCTGATGCCGCCCGCGCCACGAGCTTCAGTTCTTTAAAGCCAGGGCCCCCTCCAGAGGCCAAGCCAGACCGCCCCGCCGGGATGTGGCCCCCTAATCCCACCCCGACACTCTGCCTCACGGGGGACTGCCCAAGCAGGGGCCGCACCAGAAGGTATGCAAGGGCGCGGCACGCGCCACCCGCCCCAGAAGACCCCCGCCAGGACTGGCCCGGCCAGCCGGCCAAGCACCCCGGGCCCCAGGAGTACCCCCAGGGACCAGGACCCCCCCCAGGGCCAGCCCCCGGGCCAAGCCCCCCGGGACGCGCCCCCCTCCCCAGCCCAGGTCCCGGCCACAGCCCAGCAGGACCGCACAGCCCCAGACGGCACAAGGCCAGCAGCCCAGGGCCCGCCGCCCCCCGGACAGCGCAAGCCACGGGGCAGCGCCCCCCGCCGGCCCGCGAGCAACCGGCGACCCCCACCGCGGGGACGGAGGCACCCCATCGGCACACATCCAGCGCGGGACAGCAGCCCCCAGCCAAAGATGCCCCGGACCCACCCACCAGTCCGCAGATGGCAGGACATACCCACCAGGCGGCCGAAAGCAACCTCAACCATCGGAACAGCTAACGCCGCCCCCCCAGTAAACAGCATCATCCCGAGGCGCCAAACAACCCTGCCCCAACCCCGGTGAGGACACCAGCACCCCCCCAGCACACCCACCCCCCAAACCGGCGAGGCAGGCCGCCCCGGGCCCGCACACCGCGGGGCCCGCCCCCAAGGCCACCAGGAGACAAAGCAAGCACCAAGCCACACCCAAGGGGGAGAGGCACCCCCGCGCCCCACCCGGCCGACACAGCCCGGAAAGACCCCGCAAGGAGAAACCCCGGCAAAGCCCCCCCGAGACCCACCGCCACGCCCGACCGCACCATCTTGATGTGCTTTTACTCTATGCAGTGGCCCAGCCACCAACAGAGGGGCCAGGCCCCCACCGGAGAGGCCCAAATATGTGTACCAACCCACCACCCTGTTATGGTGCCTCTCCATTCCCCAATGGAGAGGCACTTCCCGATCCCCTGTGTGAATGTGTGTGTTTGGTGAATGTATGGGGTGTAATTAAAAGAAGGGGGATGGAGGGGAGCGGTGCTCCCCCTCCAGCCTCTGTGGATTTATGTGTATGTGGTGTAATAGGCCGGAGGGTGTAAATGATGATACACCCTCCGGGGGGTGACATGTTGAGATGCGATTAAAATTGGAGGGATTAGTAGGGCAACTAGAGGTGGGAGGGCCGCCCCCACGCCACTACATAGTAACACAGGTGGCGGGCCCCTCCACCCCCAGCCCCACCATCCAGCCCCCCAAGGGTTGGGTATTGGTGTGTGGTGCATTTAGTGAGTGAGCCAGACCAGCTGGGAGTGGGGTGAAGTGAACATGTAGGAGGCCTGTCCAGTGTGAGCCGGGCCCGTCCGCGTGGCGGGCCACGCGAGAGGGTAGATGGCGCAGACGGGCAAGTGGCACTGCGGGCCCCGGAACAGCACAGCCGGAGACCCCCCCCCACGGCACCCCCCAGACCGCGCCGGCCCCGCGGAGCACGGCGACACCCCCCACCCCCGGGTACAGCCAGGCACCAACAACATCCCCCGGCGCCCCAGGGGGCGACCCCCGCCGCCCGCCGGCCCGGAGCAACGCCACCCCGCCACCAAGGGGAGCGGCCGAGCAGGGGGGAGGCCCATGCCCGCACCAGGGCCAGCACAGGCCCACCCGGCGCCACGATACAACACTCTCCACCGGGAGGCGGCCCCGGCCCCCCCGACGAGAGAGGACGCCATCCACCGCCAAGCAGGGCCATCCCGCCAGCCACGGACCGGCAAGCCAGGGCAGCGTTTCTTTAACCATCCAGCAGCTAAACATGTGCTCTATATAAAGCTATAGGATCCATGTTCTGGTTAAAGTCAGACTGGCTGCTTATTCTGGCCCCATGCCAGGGCTTAGTGAATAAAAAACAGAAGAAACAACATGCTATGCTAACAGGGCGCTAACTACAAGCAGTCCCAGCAGTAACCTGTGGGGGCAGCGTGGCTCCCGCTGTCTGTTTTTTTGACTGGACGAAGAAGAAACATGACAACACAACTTTATTTATTGATTTATTGATTTATTTCTATACAGTAACACCTTTCATACATAAGACATGTAGCACAAAGTTATTTATAGGAACAAATAGATCAAGAAAAGGACAGAATGAGTTCATAAAATCAATTCAGTATAGAGCCAATAAAAAAAGTATAAAACCATGGATTAAAAAATTAGTTAAAAAACATGTAATTAAAATGAAAGACATTACAAAATAAGGATTAACATGTGTTAAAAAGTGTTGTTAGTTTTCTTTTAAAAACCTCAGTAGAGCTGGATAATCTAAGTTCTGTTTCTAGAAATGTGGCCTTAAATCTTCTAAATGTACTTATTATTAATTAGATCTATTCCTAACAAAACACATTATTATTCACCATATTCATTAATTACTTTAAAACTTTACAGTTTTAGGGCCTTTGTTCCTCCATCTTGAAATCACATGACTGATGATGTCACACGGCCCCACTGTCTGTAAACATCTTATTGTTTTCTATTGGAGTGAAACATTCAGCCTGATTTTTAGATGATTTAACAGATTTTTAGTCAAAATGACAACTTAAGCCTCTTACCCAACTAACTGTTTAAGGGACAGTAAAGGTCCCTAAGGAGAGCTATTCTTCTCTGCTTCATTGTCTACTACCAAGCCACAGAGTTAGAACTGAGACAGATTGTTACTGTTTTTATCCTATTTCGGTAAACAAAAGAGGTTTACATCGACATCTTAAACTTTTCCAGATTATTTAGAGAGTGTGTGTGTGTGTCACTGTAGTGGGAGGGAGGGGCTGCTACCTCAGCTCTACAGACAGTGAAGGACGGGGGAGGAATCGCTTGAAAAGTTCAAATTTTTCAACTCTGAGCGACAAGGTCGTGCAGGATCTAGTCGCCGGAATAGTGCAAGTATGGTTGCCTGAAGGGAAGTCGCTTGAGATCGCGTCATTTACATTGATTGTGAATGTAATCTAGTCGCTTAAGTAGCGTTCGGTGTGAACGCACCATTGTTTTTTTGGGGTAATGCAGTAAAAGGAGAGTTACAGTATTCTAAAATAAAAGCATGAATTAAAACAGGCATCTTTTTGAGTTAAAAAAAAACAGCCTCACTTTGGCAATGTTACTTAGGTGGAAAAATATATATACAGTGGGATAAAATATAAGTCTGAATATAAAACCACTCCCAAGTTTGTGATGCTTATTTGAATTTAATCATTAAAACCTTTGAGTTTGTTTTTTTTTTTGTCTGGCTCCAATTAAAAATGTCCATCTTTTTGTCCTTTAATTTAGAAAGTTCTTGCTCATCCTTAAGAAGATAGGGGTCATCGGGGGGAGACGGAGAGATAAAACCGGGTGTCGTCAGCATATGTGGCGACTTTATCCGTCACTGTTTCTGATCTCTTTATCCTCGGGCTACATGGAAGCTCTCTTTCCATTCCAGTCTCTGAGCGTAGGCTTATTGGAAAAGCATTCAATTCAACTTTATTTATTTGTGTGTTTGTTGTTATTTTACCACTAAAATGTAAAAATACGATCCTCCCACGGACCGAAGCGAAGGCTGTCGCAGGCTGTAAATGACTAAAGCAGCCGTCCTTTGATCACAGAACCAGACTGAACCTCAGCGGAAACCAGTTTGGCTTCAGCTCCAGTAGAAACCTCTCTTTCATAATAAACTGATTTAAGGAAAGGGTTCAGCACATTATCCAGGTGTTCATATTGTTGTGGGTCGTGTGTGGATGTCCAACTTTTCATAATTGTGTGACATTCTTGTGAAGAAGCCCATTGTCTCCACATCCTGCTGTAAAACTCTGTTCAGGCTTGTGAATGATGTCACCAAGCCTTTCCTGGTGTCCCTGAACTCTTCTCCTCTCCTCCAGACCTTTCTCTGTGTGCCATGATGTCTGATGCCAGTGAGATGTTGGCCGCGGCCTTGGAGCAGATGGATGGGATCATAGCAGGTAATGGACTCACTGACTACAAACCAGAGTCTGGGTTACACCCATGAGGACCGGAGGTTCAGTTGTTTTAGTTACTGAAATAAACCCGAGTCATCGGAATATCAAACTAAGACGTCACTTTTGTAATGCTGATCACTGCACAAAACAGATGGACCTTCAAATATCGCCAAAGAACAATCAGACCGTCACGTCACCCTAGAACAATGATGGGCTGAACTTTTACTACACAGAGGACCACAAACATCTGATGGTCCTCTACAAGGCCACAGAAGAAAAAAACGACCAATTGAGATAATATTCTTTATTAGTCCCACAAAGGGAAACTTGCACAGTTTCAGCAGCAGTAAAATAAAATAAAATAAAGATAGAATTAAAGATCTTTAAACACATGGGCCAGTACAGATATACACAGAATATATACATATACACATTAAACTTGCTGATTGTCAGAAAATACAGGAAAGAACAAAGGGTTTGTGTGTATTTGTTGTTATTTTAGAGTTTTTTTGGTACCATTTTGTATATTTTTCTGTCATTTTGTGTATTTTTTTTGTCATTTTTTGGTTTAGTTATTGTTTTGTGTTTTCTTTCAGTCATTGTATTTTTGATCTTGTTTTGTGTTCTTTTTGTCATTTATTATGTTTTTGTGTATTCTTTTTTAATTTTCTGTATTTGCTGTCATTTAGTATGCTTTTGAATGTTTTGTGTATTATTACTCTTTGTGTATTTTTTGGTCATTTTGCTTATTATTCTGTATTTTTGTATGGTTTGTTCTCGTTTTGAGTATTTATTTGTGTACTTTTTGGTCATTTAGTATGTTTTTGTTGTCGTTTGGTAAATTTTTTTGGTTGTGTTGTGTATTTTCTGTACTTTTATTTTTTTGCGTGTGTTTTTCTGTCATGTTGTGTATTTGTTTGAGGGTCTACACAGAATTAGACTCAAGGGGCCCCATGTGGCCCCCATGCCACCAGTTGCCCATGTCCTCCCGAGATGAATCAGACCATCAAACACACTAAATCTATGACCCGTAGTGGACTGTATGTACTGGTTTTACTGTTCTGGTATTTCTTACTCTTTACTAAATGTTGGAAGACTGATTTTGTCTGTTTTTATTACGACCACCTCATGATCAGCTGATCTCTGTATTAAGTGTCCTATCAGTGGCACTGGTTTAATGTTTTTTATTATTCCTTTGATCTAGAAAGAGAAGCACTTTAGTAGTAAATATATTTTGGTTTCCACAGAAACCACAGCAGCTTTAAACCTCCTCTGTGCTGTTATTGGGAAGCTGTAATTAGCTTTTTATTAACGAGGCTTTCACATTGTTATTGTCGTCATTATGGCTGACATTTAAGAGCGGCGGCGGCGGCGGTTGTGGTGGCGGTGGCGCGTGCTGCTGCGCAGTGGGGAGCGTCTCAGTAAACTACTCTCTGCAGGTGGAAGTGGACGTCTGTAGGTTTCTGTGTATTTAATAATTAAAGATCAAGCAGTGAAGCTTTTAATGCACAGGGTGACATTTACTGATAATGTGCTCTGAAGCTCTTAAAGGCACAGTGTCAGATAAATGGTGGGGAAACAATATTGATCTATGTTTTTTGCAATTTTATGTCAAAATTTTAAATCCATATTTTTTCTCTGAATAAATAGAGAAATAAAAAATAAGGAAAATTAAATTACAGTAATCTTTACTATTGAACGGTAAAAGAAAGAAGTAATCTGCTCCCAAATATCATGATTAAATCCAATCAGAACAAAAACATATCGTACCAGCCCGTTTCATGATCTCTTCCTTAATCAGATTATCAGATCATTACAGACTAATTAAAAATCTTAAAATCTCTTAACACGGTTAATGTAGTTAAAGACACAATGTAGAACTCATAGATCAATAAAGCGAACATCATATGCTCAAAAAAAGGATGTAAAAGGTTGATCTACTGTAAATAGGCTCTGATTTACAAGATCAGAAACGTTTCATGCATTGCATTGTGGGATATGGAGTTCCGTTGATGGCTTTTGCAACTTTTGGGGCAAACATAAGAAATGAAGAATGAATACAGTAAAAAATAAATAGTGATGCACCAAAAATGTTCTGCCAAAAATAAGTTTATACATTTGGAAAGTTTTAATTTAAGTGGTTAGTACACATTTATACCCATAAATGTAAAGGTAATAATAGTTAGCGTGATCATTTATTTTGGTTTTTTCTAATTTCAGTTTATTCCTAAAGATACCGTACTAAAGGTCATACCTGAGAGCCTCCAGGCCTCAGCATGAACTGATCCACCTGTGCTCCTCCCCCTCCCCCTCCCCCAGGCTCTAAGGCCATGAACTATTCCAACGGGCTGTTTGACTGCCAGTCGCCCACCTCTCCATTCCTGGGGGGTTTCCGTGTTCTCCACCTGCTGGAGGACCTGCGAGCAGCGCTGGAGCTCATGGACAACGAGGAGCGCGATAACCTGCGTTGCCAGATCCCCGACTCCACTGCAGAGGGCGTGGCCGAGTGGCTGCACGGACGCCTGGTAAGACATCATGACCACTTCCTGCTGCTTGCCGTGACCACTTCCTGCTGCTTGCCGTGACCACTTCCTGCTGCTTGCCGTGACCACTTCCTGCTGCTTGCCGTGACTACTTCCTGCTGCTTGCCGTGACCACTTCCCGCTGCTTGCCTTGACCACTTCCTGCTGCTCGCCGCGTGTTTAGAAGGTTTTAGCAGAAAGGGTTAGCTTTTCATTAAATGTGCAGTCCGCAACTCTCAGATCCCTCTCTCCTCCTCCCTCTCCGCTGCTCTCTTGCTCTGCCTCCAAACTTTCCAAAGTCCCTCCCTCAGAGGAGCTAACAAGCTAATGTTAGCCAGACAGCAACATCAGTGATATAACATGCTCTGTTAAAAGCAGATTACTGCAGCGCTTCTCTCTCTCTCAATGTGCACACACCTCAGCAGCAGCAGCAGCAACACAGTGTCACTTACAGCAGCGCAATTGAACAACACATGCACTACAGAGTTCTAGTGTAACAATTACAAATCAAACATCATGTAAATCAATCAATAATTACCTTTCACGCTGAAAAATCACCACTTCCATCTTCCACTCCAGACCATACACTGTAAAAAAAAGACGGTGCTACAGCCCCGGGAAAGGGGCGGGGCCTGTCAGCAACAGCTGTCAGACAGTCCATCAAACACAATCCTGGCTCTGATTGGTTCTTTTTGCTCGGTCGCGGTGCATTCTGGCGATCTACCAAAGGCTGCAGGAGCAGCAGGGGGCGGGGCTCAATGAGTCTGTTTTTTTCACACAAACTACTAGTTTGATGTAAATCTGTCCTTACATAGTGACTGCTTTAGTAAATATGACAAAAAGTCACTTTTATAAGAGTTGCAGACTGCAGCTTTAACTGATGCACAGACAGGTTAGATCAGAGTTTACAGAGAACAAATGATTTATATTTCCTCACTTTTGAACTGAAAAGAAGAAAGAATGTGTCCTATTGTCCTCTCCCAGTCTCTCTTTGTCCTATTTTCAGCTATTTTTCCAACTCTTCTCTTTCATATCCTTCTTTTCTACTGTAAACCGTGTTTCTTTGTCTGTTTTCTATTCTTTCTTCTTGTCGATATTTAACTTTCTTTGTCTTCTCCCAATTTTCTATTTTCTTTGTCGTTTCTTCTAATTCATGTCCTTCTTCTTCCTCCTCCTTTTTTGATACATTTCAATTTGGAAACTTCCTCCTGAAACACTTTTTAGCGATATTCATAATTCAGTTTTTATTGAACTCTTTAGATTTTGTGCATTTCAAAGGGTCGTCTTTGCCTGTCTTGTCTTTTTCTTTCATGTCTTCCTGTTTTGTTTTTTTAGTTTTTGTCTTGTTCTTCTTTGTCTTCTGTCTTATTCCTCTGTGTCTTTGTCTTTTCATTCTTTGTCTTGTCGTCTTTGTTGTTTTTATCTTAATCTCTATGTTCTTTTCCATCATTGTTGTCTTTGTTTCGTCTTCTTTTATCTTCCTGTATCTCTGTCATATCCTGTTTAATTATGGTTATTTATTTTAGGAGTCATTACTACCTTTTATTTTCCACAGCTGTTGTCAGCAGCAGGTCTGAGTCGTTCTATGATCTGTGTTTATTGTGAGTGTGTTGTTGTGAGCGTTGATGGATTGATCCTCCGCTGATGTTTTCTTTCCAACAAACTTCAAGAACTGCCTTCTTTCATCTCCGTAACATTGCTAAAATCAGATCTATCCTGTCTCAGGGCGACGCCGAAAAACTAGTCCATGCTTTTGTTACCTCTAGACTGGATTATTGTAATTCTCTTTTAGCAGGCTGCCCGAGCAAGTCGCTTAAGACACTTCAGCTGGTTCAAAATGCTGCAGCACGTGTACTGACTAAAACTAGGAGAAGAGATCACATTACTCCTGTATTAGCCTCTCTGCATTGGCTTCCCATAAAATATAGAATAGAATTCAAGATTCTTCTTCTCACTTATAAAGCCCTAAATGGACAGGCACCAGTCTATCTCAAGGAGCTTGTAGTGCCATACAATCCCCCCAGAACACTACGCTCTCAAAATGCTGGACTACTCGTTGTTCCATTCATCTCTAAAAGTAGTATAGGAGGAAGAGCTTTCAGTTATCAGGCCCCACTTCTCTGGAACCATCTACCAACCACGGTTCGGGGGGCAGACACCCTCTCTACCTTTAAGGTTAGGCTCAAAACATTCCTCTTTGATAAAGCTTTTAGTTAGGAACCAGCTCATAGCTCATAATTAAGATGCAATAGGCATAGACTGCCGGGGGGGGGGGTCTGGCATGCTCGGTTGGAGAGAGGTTGGAGAGGGCGTTAAGAGAGAGGTCATTTAGGTTAGAGAGGGACCGGAGAGGGTCCCATTCCTCTTTCAAACACTCCCTCTATGTCTGCTTACTCCCTTGTGTGTTTGCTCCTGTACTCCTTCTGGCTTTTGTCTTGCAGGTCCGTGGGATCCTCAGTGTGGAGTTACAGAGACTCAGCGGCTCTGTCTCCACCCTTTCCTCTGCACACACCCAACACAGCATAACGTGGATGGCTGTTCATCATAGGAATGGGATCCACACAAGGTTCCTGCTGCTTAACAGAAGGTTTTCCTTGCCGCCATGATGAATTCATGTTGGGTGTGGGATACATTTGTATGTGTATATACGTATATATGCATATGTGTGTATCCATAAAATGAAGAGTCCGTCCTTAAGACTGCTCTACTGTAAAGTGCCTTGAGATACCATTGGTTATGATTTGGCGCTATACAAATAAAGATTGATTGATTGATTGATTGATTGATTTCCCTCGCTCCGTCTGCGCCTGATGTTTGGACTCACTTTGTCTAATGGTTTTCATGTGAGCGCACTGCAAACGCTCACATGCTCCTCATGTCTGCTCCTTCCTCCAAACGCTCCATCATGTGACTTTGATTCCTCACAGATTAGCTGCCATCGGCCCAGCGTCGCCGTGTGCGTGCGTGTGCGTGTGCGTGTGCGTGTGTGTGTGTGTGTGTGTGCGTGTGTGCTATATGAGCGATGATGACGTTATGAACTGTCTATGATTGCAGAATAACTCCGTCTACCAGGAACGTTTGTCCCGACTGGAGAGCGACAAAGAGTGTTTGATTCTCCAGGTGAATGTGAAAATAAAGCTTTTTATTCAATGTTTCAAGTTTAAAAGCCTTTATTATCATTATATAAAATGTGTTTAAAAAAAACAAAGACATCTGACACGACTAATACAAGGATGCGACTTAATCTGACACAGTGTGTTTGACCTGAGGGTCACATGATCAACATTTATGTCAGCATTAGAATAATGACCAATCTGAGCATTAACAACTAAGGGTTTGTGTGTTGTCATTTTGTGTATTTTTCTCAACTTGTGGATTTTTGTTGTTGATTGATAATTTCTTCTGTCATTTTCTGTATTTTTCATGTTGTTTGAGTCATTTTTGTTGTCGTTTTGTGTATTTTTATGTATGTTTATGCTTTTTGGAGTCTATTTGCATGTTTCTGTTTTTGGGCCTTTTTTGTACTCTTTGTTTTTGGTCTTTTTGTTATGGTTTTGTGTATTTTTGAATGTTTGTGTTGTCGATTGATATTTTTTCTTTCATTCTCTGTATTTTTCATGTTGTACATTATGAGTCTTGTTGTAATATTAAGTATTTTCCAGTCATTTTTTATGTTTTTGTTGTTCTTTTGTATATTTTTCTCTCAACTTGTGTATTTTTTGTTATTTCTTTCTGTGTTTCGGGGGAATTTTGTGTATTTTTGTCTTTCTCCGTATTTTTCATGTTGTGAGTCATTTTTGTTGTCATTTTGTATATTTTTCTCTCAACTTGTCTATTTTTAATAGTGTTTAGGGGAATTTTGTTGATTTTTGTTGTCGTTTTGTGCGTTTTTGTTGTTGATTGATATTTTTTCTTTCATTTTCTGTATTTTTCATGTTGTTTTGTGCCTTTTGGAGTCATTTTGTATATTTTTCTTTCATTTTGTGTGTTTCTGTTTTTGTTTTTGGGCCTTTCCTGTACTAGTTTGTTTTTGTTGTTGATTTAGATTTTTTTCTGTCATTCTCTGTATTTTTCACATTGTGAGTCATTTTTATTGTAATTTAGTGTATTTTTCTGTTTATGCTTTTTGGAGTCATTTTGTATGTGTATATACAGTATATATATATATATATATATATATATATATATATATATATATATATATATAACATTAAGGCATGCTACTGATAGCAAAGTGAGACTTATTTGTTGTTCAGGTTTTTTCTACAAAATTCAACATTTTCTTAGAAAATTAATTGAAGAAATGAAAATACAAAAGGACATTTTATCATGAATGTTCAGCAATTTGAGACATAATCATTACTCAATCAATCTTTATTGTTTTCCTACAGATCAAAGTGTTAACAACATGCCCCACATGTTGAAAACCAAGCATGCCTCTTCGTGTCTCCACAGGTCAGTGTTTTATCAGACCAGGTGGAGGTCCAAGGAGAGAAGATCCGTGATCTGGACAAATGTTTGGAACATCACCGAGAGCAGCTGAGCTCCACCGAGGAGCTTCTTCAGAAGGTCAGAGCTCAGCGTTAATGAATCCAGGACGTGGGTCAAACCGTGACGTTGAGTATGGACTAGTTTGTTTCAACCTACATGAAGTTCTCCTTCGTGGACACACTGTAAATATTCAGCCGAACAAACCAAACCCATCATTTGATGGATGTATTGATTTAACTGGTGACCATGTTAAGTGGTGACTATTGTGCCCTAATGTGGACGTCCACCTATAAATATTATATAATATATAATAAGATTCCTTTGGGCGCTAATTTACACTTCAAATTTTTGACATTTTTGTGATATTATGTTGAATGTTGTTTTCATATTTTGAGATTAAAGATGAGTGTCATCATGTGACATAAGCACAGGAACAACATGGAGCTCCTGCAAATATTGGAGAGTTTCATTGAAATGTATGAGTTTGGAGGAACTGTGATATCGATAACTGGATTAGTTTGTAATTTATGCAATGATTCAGGTTTCCTGTCACTTTACTTTCTCCTACAGGACATTTTAGATGCTCTAACGCGACAAAATGTTCAAAATAAAAGGGTAAAAAACATGACGTTTTTTTAAAAAACAAAAAAAGAATGAACTATTCTTCAAATCTCACATAAATAACATATATATTTGAGAACAGTAAATTAATAAAGATAAACAATTTCTATTTTCTATAAGTATTTTCAGGCCCCGACCCAGGGGGCGCGCCCCCCAGTTTGGGAGCCACTGCTTTAATGGACCGGATCTGGCCCCCAGGCCTTAAGTTTGAAACAGAATAACATTAAGTGACCTTTTCCTCCTGACGTCAGGAGAAACGTTTGGTTAGACGGACAAAGTGCAGTGAAAAATAAAATCACAGCAACTTTTATACAAATGTTTAAAGCCAGGCTTCATTATGAGCTTCTGTATCCCCTACTACACATGTATATGTGTGTGTGTGTGTGTGTGTGTCGTTCTCCTCTACAGGAGCTGCTGACCCGCTCGTCTCTGGAGACTCAGAAGCTGGAGCTGATGACGGAGGTTTCTAGTCTGAAGCTGAAGCTCAGCACAGTAGAGAGAGAGCACAGGGACAAGCAGGTGGAGCCTCGCACGCCCCTCAGTCTGTGTGTGTGTGTGTGCGTGTGCGTGTGCGTGTGCCTGTGCGTGTGCGTGTGCGCGTGTGTGTGCGTTCTCATAGATGCTCAGATCATCTTATTGTGAGGACCCCCCCCCCATAGGGGCGGAGTTTCCACGCTGCTCTTAGTTTCCAGTCCGTCATGGTTTCCACTGCTTCATTAACTCTTCACTTCACACTCATTATTCTAACGTTTCCTTCTGTTCCAACTTTCTGAACCTTCCACTGTTCTCAGACAGATGTTAGCCCACGTAGCATGTGTGCTAATAGCAGTGCGTTCACTTAGCTTTGTTGTCGTTTTATGTGTTGATTAATATTTATTTCTGTCTGTATTTTTCATGTTGTTGGAGTGATTTTTATTGTCATTTTGTGTATTTTTCTGTATGTTTATACCTTTTGGTGTCATGTTGTATACTTTTACTGTATACGTTTTTTATCTTGTGTGTTTTTGAAGTCATATTGTGTGTCATTTTAGTCATTCGTGTGTATTTTTTTTTTATCATTTTGTATATTTTTCAGTTATTTCATTGTATTTTTTCTGTTATTTTGTGTACTTTTGTTGGCGTATTGTGTGTGTTTTTGTTGTCTTGTGTGTGTTTTGGGGGAGTTTTGTGTATTTCTGTTGGCCTGCTTTTTGTGTTTTTCTAGTCATTTATGTGTATTTTTGTTGTCATTTTATATATTTGTGCTGTTGTTTTGAGTTTTACTTTGTGATTTTGTGTATTTCTGTTGGTGTATTGTGTGTTTTTGTTGTCTTTTGGAATAATTTGGTGTGTTTTTGTTGTCATTTTGTATATTTTTCAGTTAAAAGTGTATTTGTGCTGTTGTTTTGTGTATTATGCTGTCATTTTGTGAGTTTTCTGAGTCATTTTGTATATATTTTGTTGGCGTTTTGTGTATTTTTGTTGTCTTTTTGTGTTTTTGGAGTCATTTATGTGTATTTTGAGTCGATGCCTTGTTAATCAGTGTTACCAGAGTCGCTGGCTTTCATTCTCACGCTCCGTCCCGACCAATTTCCAAGGAGCATTGCAGCTTTAACATCCACTGTTGTCATGGTTACACAAAGACATATAGGGCAGTCAGCTGAGCGCTATAGCTAACTAGCGCCAAAGGTTTAAGACGGGGTACACAGAATGTGAAATAAAATGGTTCTAACAACGTGAGCTAATGCTGCGTTCCAAGCACCTCAGAACTCAATAAAGTCGGGGATGAAATTGTAATGTAGCGGTCGGCCATGTTGGAGATATTTAGTAAGACCTCAGGATATACTGTGCGTTATTAGGAAACGCTTAAATGCAAATCCAGACTTTGAACATGTGACCTATATGTGAAGTACAGACAGATGAGGAACAAACTCATCTTTATTTTATTTTATTTTACATCTCCAGGGTTTGTTTCAGGAAGTGACGGATCTACGTTTCAGACTCACTGACACTGAGAACGAGCGTCTGATGTGTGAGAGGAAACTGAAAACCAACAGAGTGAATATCACCTCCTCCTCTTCCTCCTCTTCCTCCTCTTCTTCCTGTTCCTCCTGTTCCTCCTCTACCTCCTCTTCTTCCTCTTCCTCCTGTTCTTCATCTTCTTCCTCTTCCTCCTGTTCTTCCTCTTCCTCCTGTTCTTCCTCTTCCTCCTGTTCCTCCTCTTCTTCCTCTTCCTCCTCTTCCTCCTCTTCTTCCTCTTCCTCCTGTTTCTCCTCTTCCTCCTTTTCCTCCTGCTGCTCCTCACACAGTGACCTCCTCTCTGTGACTTTCATCTCTTTTTAACCTGTGTAGCGTCCAAAAAAGAGCAGTGAGCGCCTCGCTGACCATGAGGTGACCTGTGTGTGTGTGTGTGTGTGTGTGTGTGTGTGTGTGTGTGTTTTCCTCCTCTCTTCCTTCTCAGATGGTCTAAAGCTCCTCCTCCTCCTCTTCTTTCCTCACTTTCTCCTCACGTTCTCCTGCTGTAAGTTCTTCACCTCCTCACAAACACCTTCAGTCACTGTTTGTTTAGTCAGCATGTTTTTACACTTTGGCACTTTTTCTTGGACTTTCCCACAAAACATGGACTAAAATAAATTAAACAAGTAATTCAATTATTAAAGGATTCTTAAGTAAATAAACAAAATAAATGCATGAACAAGCTCAAATAAGCAAAAACAATACAAATAGAACTGACTAAAAGTAAATAAACATTATAAAATAAATAGATATACAAACTCCTAAATAAGGAATAATAAGCAAAAACAATATAAAATAAACTAAACCAAAAGAAAATGAGTAAATAAATAAACTTTTCTAAACAAACAAATGAATAAATTTGGCTAAAATAAGTTACAAATACAAACCTTGGATAAATAAAATAATTACATAAACAATCTTAAACAAAAATATTTTGGAATCAAACTGAATAAAAAACAAATCTTATAAAAACATTCAAGAAACAAATATAAATAAATAAAACTGACAAAAACAAATAAACGTTCTTAAATATATATATATATATATACAATGTTAAGTAAATAAACATTTTATAATAAAAACAAAAGCCACAATGTAGCTCAGTTTTTACTTTTTATGTGTTAATAATTTGTGGTTCAGGATTAGAAAATATAAATAAAAAATGTAATTTTACATTATTAGAATAAATCTGAACATGTAGATTATTATTATTATTATTATTAATACTATTATTTTAAATGTGTCAGGAGGAGCTACAGCTGGTGCAGAGGCAGCTGGAGGAGCGAGAGGCGGAGCTTAGGAGGCAGAGGGCGGAGTCGACGCCACGATGGGATGGAGACAGAGAGCGAGGTGGGAAGCGTTTGATAGCGTCTAAATGAGAACGTTGGATGTCAGACGGAGACGCCCAACATTCCTGTATGTTGGGCGTTCTTAAGCCCCGCCCCCAGGATTAATCACAGAGTGTGAGATACAGATGTGAAACCTGTGGGAGAGTTTGTCCTTCTGCTCAGTTTATCTCATCAGTTAAAGAAGAGGAGGCAGCGCTGACTTTACTCAGCGTTTAATAAACAACACGGGAAACAAAGTCATTATCACGGATTATAAACTGGAAGATTCAATATGAAAATATGAAAATGTACAAAAATATCAACATTGTAAATAACAAACACACACTGTCTACTGTTGATCACTGTTTGGTCTGAAACATGCTGATATAAATTAAAGATTTAAAACAGTTTAATTCAGATCATTTGATTCAGTTTAATCTGCAACAATTTCCTCTTTTGTTGCAGTTTTTCCTTTTGATGAACAATTTTTTTTGGTTTTTAAAACATCTTCAGATGCTGACAAATGTTTTCCAAGCCGGTTTTCCTTCTGATCGACCCAAAGAACCAAAGGATTTTAAACTTTAAGGGCTTACGGTACACAGTAGTGTTCAAACCATGACTCAGCAAAAAAAAAAATAATCTAGTCACACTTTAAATAGAACTAAGCAAAAATAATCTGGTGCCATTTAAAGCAAGACTTGAGGTGTTTAAACCATGACGTGATAAAGTTTGTGGCTCGTTAACATCACTTCACTAGCATGACTCAGCAAATCACCACCACCGCCACAAAGGTCACATGATCAACATTAATGTCAGCATTAGAATAACGGCCAATCAGAGCTTTAACACAGTAAACAACAAAGGGATTGTGTTTACGTTGTGTGTGTTTTTCTTGTCATTTTGCACATTTTTTTTTTTGTCATGTTTTGTACTTTTGTCGCTTTGTTAGGTTTTTTGGAGTCATTTTGTGTGTTTCTTTTCATTTTGTGTGTTTCTTTTCATTTTGTGTGTTTTTCTCTAAATTTCCATGTTTTTCGCAGTGATTTTTTTAAGTCGTTTTATTTTAGTTTGTCTTTTTTTTAATGTAATTTAGCATTTTTGTCATTTTCCCACGCTTTTATTGTCATTTTTTTTCCGTGTACTTTTGTCGTCATTTTGTATAATTTGGTCTTAGTGTATTTTTAGTGATGTTTTGTTTTCCTTTTCTCTGGTTTTGGTGTCATTTAGTGAACATAAGTTGTTTTGCATGTTTTTGTGTATTTCTCTATTTTTATATCCATTTTGGAATCACTTTTCTGTATTTTTATTGTCCTTTTGTTGAATTTTGGAGTACTTTTTTGTGTATTTGTATGCTTTTATGTTTTTTTTGTTTGTCTTTTGGAGTTATTTAGCATTTTTGTTATTTTTCCATTCTTTTATTGTCTTTTTTTGACTACGTTTTATGTACTTTTGTTGTCCTTTTATATGTGTTTTGGTGTTTTTGTATATTTTTAGTGTCATTTTGTGAGTTTTTGGTGTGATTTTTATGTACATTTGTATGCTTTTTGTAGTCATTTTGTATATTTTTGTTGTCATGTTGTATGTATTTTGGTGCATTTGTGTGTGTGTGTGTTTTTAGTGTGGTTTGTGAGTTTTTGTTTTTTTTTTAGTGTGGTTTGTGAGTTTTTGGTGTCATTTTGTGTATTTGTATGCTTTTATGTATTTTTTGTCTTTTGTAGTTATTTAGCATTTTTCTCATTTTCCCATTCTTGTATTGTCATTTTTGAGTACTTTTGTGTGCTTTTGTTGTTCTTTTATATGTATTTTGGTGTTTTGTGAGATTTTGATGGGATTTTGTGTACGTTTGTATTCTTTTTGTAGTGATTTTGTGTATTTTTGTTGTCATGTTGTTTGTATTTTGGTGTTTTTGTATATATTTCATGTTGTTTTGTGAGTTTTTTTTTAACTTACTGGACAGACTGTGTCGACTGGCTGAACTGGGACTGACTGCAGATCCAGCACTAGCTGCTGGTCTCTGCTGCTGCGCCCCCTGGTGGACACAGCGTTAACACACTGTGTTTGTTTCAGACTGTGAGATGTTGAAGATGAAGAAGGTCCTGGAGTCCCTGACATCAGAGAACGATGAGAAGGTGCAGCACGGGAATCCACCCAGTATAACCAGTTACTGCATCACAGAGGATATTAGCGTGTGTGTGTGTGTGCAGGAGAGGAGGATAAAGGAGCTGGAGGAGTCTCTGAGCAGGTGTCAGAAGGTGCAGCAGCAGATCAGAGGTCAGACCAGGACTTTCACACCTTTCCTTCACTCATTTATCAGCAGCTTTTATTAAAAACACTCAGCAAAGCTGAGCATCACAGTTAGATGATGATTACTTTAATGATAAGTATTGGAGGAGGTGTGCGTGGATTGGGAGGTCTGGGCATCTCTGCTTAGACTGCAGCCTCCGCGACCCGGCCCCGGATAAAGTGGAAGAAAATGGATGGATGTATGATAACCTGTATGTTAGATAAATTCAGTTATTTCTCAACTATAGATTAAATTATTATTGTTGATTTTACAATTATTTTTCTATTTATTTGATTTTTGCATTTTTTAAATGTATTTTCTTTATTTTCTAAAGTATTCATATGTTGATTTTTTTATTATAATTTTTTTTATTTCATTTATTTTTTCACCAAATCTTTATTTTTTTTTATTTTTTTCAATATTATTTCATTTTATTTTTAATTTATTCTTCTAATAATTATTTTAAGTGTTTTCATTTGTTTTTCTTTATTTTATATTTGAACTTTTGACCTTTTATTTATTTTAAATTTAAATACTTTAAAAGTGAGAATTATCCAATAAATATTTAAAATGTTTATTTCAATCATTTATTCCTATTTCTGTTAGAATTTGACATTATATTTGTTAAATTTCTTCACATTTTCTTCCAGAGAAGCTGATTGAAGACGACTATGACGACATCACAGACGATCCGTCCGTCTTCACGGAGGACGAGATGGTTACCGTGGAGACAGAGGCGGAAGCTGTAGAGGTAGGATTATTACCTTTTGGTTATTATTTATACTTAAAGCTGCAGTATGTAAGTTTTTTTTTTGGCTTAATTTGATAAAAAATCCATTATCATCTTTCAGCATATTGTAATTCAAAAGACTCCATTATTTAGCTTTTTCTCTTGTTCTCTATAAGACTTTTAGAAATGAAGTGACCTTTCAGCCAATCAGAGATCTTTTTACAAACAGAGTGCTTCATGAGCTGTTATGGAGTGTTACTATACACACAATTAAATAATTAATTAAAGAATCTTATGTAATAAATAAACAAAAACACTTCAATTAACAAAATATTAATAAATAAAACTGACTATAATAATAATAATAATAATAATTAAACATTTTAAATAAATAAAATAAAGGCAAAACAAGTTTGAAACTGACTAATAAATAATTAAACAATCATAAATTAATATGTAAACCTTCATAAAAAAAAATACAAATACAACTTTAAACATCAATAAAATGTGACTAAAAAGAATAATTACACATTTTAAATACCGGTGAATAAGATAAATGCATAAACAAGCTTGAATAAACAAAGAAATGTATAATTAAAACTAACTACTATAACTAATTAAAGTAATAAATAAAACAGACTAAAATAAGTAATAAAATGAATACATAAAGCTGACTAAATAAAGGTCTGAGTTTTCACTGGATCCTGAACCCACGGGGTGTTTCTGTTTCAGTCCAACCCGTGCATCGCTGTTCTGTCTGAGATGAAGGAACTGGACCGAGAACGACAGCAGCAGCAGCTGGTGGCAGAGAAAAGGTCAGAGTCTCAGAAACAAAGTGATAGAACGTTTAGAACTTTGATGGATGTCTTGATCTTGAACTTGATGGATCTACCTGATCCTTCTCCACCATCTACAGAACCTCATCAACATCATGGGTTCAGCTCTCTCCTGGTTCTCTTCCTATCTTACTAACCGTCTTTAATATATCTCCATTAACAGATGCACAAATCACACCCTCCCAGTAACCCGCGGAGTCCCTCAGGGCTCGGTGCTTGGTCCCCTACTCTTCATCCTTTACATTCTACCTTTGGGAATATCACTCGTCGTCATGGACTAACATTTCATTGTTACGCCGACAACACACAGCTCTGCCTTTCCACTAAAACAATCACCCTGACAAACTTCCTTCCTGAAATAAAATCATGGATGACCCCCAACTTTCTCAAACTCAATAGCAATGAATCAGAAATCATCATCATTTCTCCTAAATCCCTCCTCCCTTCTGCTCAGGATTTCACACTGTCCATCGATGGTCACATGGTCACCCCCTCTCCACAGTTCAGACACCTTGGGGTCATCTTCGATCCTACACTCTTTTTTCAGCCTAGCATCCACCATCGCCCGCCTTCGTCCCACCTTCTCCAAACCTGCCACAGAAACCCTAATCCATGACGTCATGTCCTCCAGACTCCATTACTGCTACAGCCCCCAAACATGGTCTTCCCTCCACCCACCTACAAAAACTCAGCAGCCAGGCTACCCACCCAAACCTCCTCCAGAGACCACATCACCCTAGTACTCCAACAACTACACTGGCTCCCCATAAAGCAGCAAATCCACTTTAAGATCCTACTCATCACCTACAGATCCCTTAATAACCTGGCCCCTCCCCCATCCATACATCTCTGACCCCCTACAGCACTACCAGCCCTCTGACTCCACCCTCCTCACTCCCATTGTCCAATCCAAGCACCATTCCTTGGGGATAGAGCCTTCGCCACAGCCGCCCCCACCCTCTGGAACCCCCCCCCCCCCCAACAAACATCCACCTCAGACTCTCTACAATCTTTTAAAACAGTTAAAAACCATTTCTCACAAGCATTCAACTAATTTATCTCCTTCACTCTTTCTGTTTCCTGTAAAGCATCTTTGAGTTTTCTTTAAAAGTGTTATTATTATTGTTATTGTTAATATTATTGTTATTATTATTATTTCACTCTTTCAGCTCCTCAGAGAACGCAGCTTCTGGAAACCAAGCAGGAAGTCCTCAACAGGTAAGAGCAGCTGCTACAGTTTCAAAATAAAAGTCTACAACAGTTCAGGATGGACACCTTGTCCCGTCCAATCAGGTTGATTTGTAGTCCTTTCAGAGCCAATCATATCAGAGGAAGCCACTTTATTATACCAGATCTATTCCATCACAGTTTCAGCTTTAAAGGAAAACAGGATTAAAGTGACTGAATGTTTGACTGCACGGCATCAGAGAGTGAGCGTTACAGGAATGGGCGGGGTTTGCATGTTCTCCAAAGGGTTAAAAACAGCTGGAGAATGAAATCTTCTTCTGGGGGTTGGACGTTCCTCATGTGTTTAGTGTTCCTGCTCTTACCCCTGTGGTGGACCCCAGCTGTTGGTGCTCTTCATTGATTGGTTCATTTCATTTCTGTACAGGAAGTGACAAAGTAACTTCTGACCCTAGAGCTTCACATTTAACTCTAAAAAACTCATCAAAATGTTCCCTAAACCAGGGGTTCTCAACATTTGGGGTCTTTAGACACTGGGAGAGGGTCGCCAGATGCCTTCAAGAAACTAACAATATTTTTTGAACAATTTGAGCCCATTTCTGCTTATTTTTTTTTATTTTCTCTGCAACTACACCAAACTTTACATATTTTAACCTATTTTCATAACTTTTTCTTGTCATATTTTTGTTCCTTTTAATGTATTTTTGCTACATTACTCCCATTTCTGACACTTCTCCATCAAATTTCAATACATTTTTTGTACATTTTTCCACTTTCAAGTCATTTTCAGCACTTATAAACCCTTTCCACCACTTTTCCATCTAATGTCACATATGTTGACCCATTATTGTCATTTTTAACTTCTTTTCACCATATTTCACACTTATTTTTGCCAATTTAATCACCATTTTTCATGCCCATTATTTGCCAGTTTAAACTTTTTCATTGTATTTTTGGTTATTTGCAATTTCTAACCAATTTCTGTGGTTTTTAAAATCCCATTTCACCAACTTTTCCACCATTTTTGGTCACTTTTAACCCATTTTATTTGTGATTTAAAACAAGGATTTCCATCTTTAAGATGACTATAAGAATAATAAACTTTCTGGATAACAGTGGATATTATTCAGATGAATAAATAAATGTGGTTATCACAGATTCATAGAACAACCACCTTCAGCTACAGTGAGGGTCCGCGTTCTCTGGGACCGTTATTTTGGGGGTCGCGGCCTGAAAAGGTTGAGAACCACTGACTTAAACCGCCTCCTAAACCAAACCTGGCAACGCAGCTTCTACAGCAGCTTTTTCTCACATTTATTTCATCTAAGACCATTTTTAAAATGTAAAGAATTAAAAGTACAGATGGACAAACAGATACTCCAGTAAAGTCCAGATATGCAGTAACTTTAAGTATTTGTACTTCCATGTTTGCCTACAGGCCAACAGTAACAAAGGCCCCGCCCCTTCCTCGCAAACAAAGACAAACAACAGCGAGCAGATCTTTGGTACCAAGAAGATCCGTGCCTCGTTTGGCCGAGGATTCTTCAAGCTGCGCAGCAAGCAAGGAGCTAGCTCACCAAACCACAGTGAGACCCACTTCCTGTTTGCCCTACTTTCTGTTCACTCTACTTCCTGTTTGCTCCATTTCCTGTTTGCCCCACTTTCAGTTTCACTCCACTTCCTCTTCGCTTCCTGTTTGCTCCATTTCTACTTCATTCCAGGTCCTCTTCATTCCACTTCCTGTTCACTTCATTTCCTGTTTGCCCAACTTCCTGTTGGCTCCATTTTTTGTTTCCCCCACTTCTTGTTCACTTCACTCCTTGTTCGCACCACTTCCTGTTCTCTTCACTTCTTATTTTCCCCTCTTCCTGTTTGCCCAACTTCCTGTTCACTCCACTTCCTCTTCATTCCACTTTCTGTTCTTTCCACCCCATGTTTCTTTCACTTCCTGTTTGCCCCACATCCTGTTCGTTCCACTTCCTGTTTCCCCCACTCCCTCTTCATTCCACTCCCTGTTCACTTCACTTCCTGTTTGCCGCACTTTCTGTTTACCCCACTTCCTCTTCACTCCACTCTAGCTGCAGCCGCACGCTTTGTACTAACCACGCCCCCTACAAAATATGCCTTATCGATCCCCCTGAACCAATACCTGGACATCAACTGCTTCCACCTCCACTGTTCTGGCAAATTTGGAACTTTGCAATACTTACCTTTTTTTTTTTTTACTAACCCTAACCATTACCGTTTATGCCTCCACTTCCTGGCTAAATTCGAGGTTACATTGAAAAATTGCTTTAACGGCCACCATCGCACATGTGGGCGTTTTTTAATGGCTCAGTGCATTGAAAAATTGCTTGCGTGGGCGTGGTTTGTAGGGGGCTGGCTATACTGGATATACTTGCACCTTGTTTGCGCCACTTCCTGTTTACTTAACTTCCTATTTTCCCCTTTTCCTGTATGTTCAACTTCCTGTTCACTTTACTTCCTGTTTGCTTCACTCCTTGTTCGCCCTGCTTTCTGTGTGTTTTCGATGTTATTTTGTGTATTTTTTATGTCATTTTTATTTTGACTTTGTGTATTTTTTGGATGTTATGTTGTTGTTTTGCGTGTCTTTTGGGAGTGTTTCAGGGCGTTTGTTCACAGTGTGTGTTGTGTTTTTACAGCTGAGGCGGAGCACCTGGACCTCGCTGCTGCTGCTTCTTCTTCTCACTCGTCTCCAGAATCCAGGAAGAAATCCAAAGGCTTCAGGAAGTTCCTGGGCAGGTAACGCTCGGCGGGTTTTGGTCGTTGGCGTTTTTCTGTGGTTTTTAAAGCTTTTTGCTTGTCAGGCTGAAGAGGAGCCACTCCACCTCCTTTAACCCTGATGACGCCGCAGACGCAGAGTTCAGGAGGGGCGGAGTCAGAGCCACGGCCGGCCCACGCCTCGGATGGTCACGGGAATCCAAGAAAAGGTTGAAAACCTGTTTGTTTTAGACAATATCGGCTCCAGAGGGTACTTTAGTAAAAAGTTTTTTATAATAAAAATAATGTTTAGTTTAGTTTGTTTTTAAATTTTTGAGTTTTTGAACCCATTTTGTGTATTTTAGTTGTTTAGTGTGTTTTTGTTATTGCATGTTTTTGTGTTAAATTATTTAGTTTTTACTGCCATTTTGTGCATTTTTTGTCATTTTACGCATTTCTCATCATTTTGCGCGTTTTTTTTGTCATTTTGTGCGTTTTTTTTGTCGTTTTGCACGTTTCTGTTGTCACTTTGTGCCTTTTTTGTCATTTTGCGCATTTCATTTTTTGCGTTTCTGTTGTAATTTTGTGCGTTTTCAAATCAAATGAATAAAACAGAAATAAATAAATACCTTTGTTAGATTTCTTGCTGTTTTAAACAATCAGTTCAACACATTCCCACGGTCAGGTCATCCGTGTGGTTTCTCTGCTCCTCTCAGTGCTGTGGACGTCCCGTTTGGTCGGTGGAGCTCAGAGGATGTGTGTGCGTGGCTACATGAACAGGGTCTGGGTGTGTACGTGTCTGAGGGGCGGCGCTGGGTCAGATCAGGACAAACTCTGCTGCAGGCGACGTCGCACGACCTGGAAAAGGTATTACGATAAATCACAACCTCCTGGGAATCACTATAATATCGTCTCCCCTCCCCAAAAATATAATTTTTAAATGCAGATCGACAACTTGTTCACTGAGAAATAATTAAATTACAAATATTGCTCTTTAAGAAAATTAAATATTTTCTTATCTAAATTTTCTTGGGTACCTAATAAAGGAACAATATACTTTAAGGCTAAATCATTCAAATTAGATTTTATTAAATGAAGATAAATTTGAAATCTAAATTAAATATATTAATCAATGTTTTAAAGCTAAATTAATAAAATTTAAATGTAAAAAAATAATTATAAACTTTGACTTAAATTCAAAATCTGATTTATTTGTATATGTATATATATATATACATATATATATAATTTTTATTTTGAATTTAAATTAAATCATTAAAATTTGAAAGATTGAATTCCATTTTAAATCTAAATTAAATATTTTAATTAATAATATGAAGATTTAAATGTAAAAAAAATAATTATAAACTGATTTAAATTAGTGATCTTAATACAGAATAAAATGAATAATAATTCAAACTAAATCATTCAAATAAATAATTTAATCAAATTAGAAATCAAATTTCAAAATATAAAGTAATGATGTTTGAAAGATTAAAGCTTTGTGTGAGTGAAACCTCACTGCTGTCCCTTGGGTGTAACCAGGAGCTGAGCATGAAGCAGCCTCTGCACAGGAAGAAGCTGCAGCTCGCTCTGAGGGCCGCCACCTCGGACCAGGACGACCTCCGAGGGAAACTGGACCACAGCTGGGTGACCAGTGAGTGAAAGCCACATTAGCGTCACGTTGCTGTTCCGTGTGTGGGTCACGTGACCTTCTCTGTTCTCAGGGTGGCTGGACGACATCGGACTCCCGCAGTATAAGAGCCACTTCGACGAGGCCCGGGTGGACGGACGAGTGCTGCACTTCCTGTCTGTGGTGAGCTTCCCGATTGCGCTCTGCTCCCACTTCCTGTCGCTCTCACGCTAATGGACTACATTTCCCAGGAGGACTTGCTGTCCCTGAAGGTCTGCAGCGTCCTGCACCACCTGAGCATCAAACGGGCCGTGCAGGTTCTTCGTCTGAACAACTACGACCCAGGATGTCTTCGGCGACGCCCCTCTGATGAGGTCACACACACACACACACACACACACACACAAAGGGGGCGGAGTCAAGCAGTGTCTCCTCCTTTTTTCCATTTCTATCCCCTGTGATGGACTGAAAGACGCTGCTTGTGTTTCCAGAACAACGCGTCCCCAGCAGAGATCTCCCAGTGGACCAATCACAGGGTGATGGAGTGGCTGCGCTCTGTGGATTTGGCTGAATACGCCCCCAACCTGAGGGGCAGCGGGGTGCACGGAGGGCTGATGGTGAGGCGGGGAGGGGGAGTCTAAATTTCCTTCTGTTTGTTGATCATAAATCTGTTGTTAGCTCCTCCTCCTCTGATCCTCACAGAGATCTTGAGCTCTTTTTTTCTTCACTTTCTTTTCTATTGTTTCTCATTATTCCTCTGTTTTTCCTTTTTCGCTCTTTTCTCTATTATTTCTTTTTCCTCCTTCGTGGCTCAGGTGGTGAAAAGGTCTTATTCTGGTCGGGAGGTTGGGGGTTTGATCCCAGTCTATACTGTACCTGTCTATACCATAAGTGTCTCCCAGTGGTTGACCCATATTGTAAAGTGCTTTGGGACTACTTCAGTGTAGACATTAGAAAGTATTATATAAATCACATCCATTTTATTTTTTGGTCTCATTTTTTTCTTCTTGTTATTTCTTTTTTCCCCACATTGTTGTTGTTTTTCTTTTTTTTTTTTTAAGGTATTTGAACTTTTCCCCAATTTTTTTTTATTGTATTATTTCTTTTTTCTTTCTTTATCATTTATAACATTATTTCTATTTGTTTTAATATCCTCTTTCTCTCTATTATCTATTTTCCTCTTTCTTTTTTTGGTCTCATTTTTTCCTTCCCCTTGTCATTATTTTTTCATTTTTCCCACATGGTTTTTTTTTTTTTAAGATAGCTTGAAATCTTTCCCTCCCCCACTAATCTCTATTTTTTCTCTGTTTATTTCTCCTTTCTTTCTATTATTTTTGGTCTCTCATTTTTCCCTCTATCATTTCTAAATTTTTTCTTTGTTTCCCTGTGTTTTTTTTTAGGATATCTTGAACTTTTTTCCATTTTTTTCTTTTCTGTTTTCTCTGTTTTCCCACTTTTTCTCTTTTTATTTGTCCTTTCTCTCTTTTATATCTTTTCCTTTCTTTTTGGTCTTGGTATCATTTTTTTTTTACCTTTTATCTGTAATTTTTTTCTTTTTTCATGTTTTTTTGTTGTTTTTTGAAAGCTGTGTTGACCTCCACCTGATTGTGACCTTTGACCTCTGGTCGTCTTGACCTCCACCTGTAGTGTAATCTGAATGTTTGTGACCTTTGTCTGGTGAAGGTGTTGGAGCCGCGCTTCACGGTGGAGGCTCTGGCCCTCCTGCTCAACATCCCTCCAAACAAAACGCTGCTGCGGCGCCACCTAGCGACGCACTTCCACCTGCTGGTCGGCTCCGAGGCTCAGAGACTCAAACAGGACTGTGTGGAAAACCCCGATTACAGCGTCCTCACGGCCACCGCCAGAGTCAAGGTGTGTGTGTGTGTGTGTGTGTGTGTGTGTGTGTGTTTACTCACCAGCATTACAGACCAATCGGGTTAAGGAACCAGTTTTGATGGTCTCTTAAACCTAAAACTTTATAATGTTATAATTATTGAATATTAATTGTAAAAGTCATTATAAATATATGTGTGAATACTTAGTTTACAGTGTAATCAGTTATTATAGTTGTTATAATGTTATGACACGCCCCCTTCACACATATTGGTCTCATAATGTAGGTTAGGTTTGTGAGACCATGACGTGTGTCTAACAGCGCCCCCAGAGGCTGCAGGACACATTGCAAGTTACACAATCATCAGCTGGTTGTGATCCAGTGAGAACCAGCCAACACTGCAGTTAGCTGCTAAGCTAATTTTGTCATCACAGACTCCTGGCTTTAGCACTTTAGCTAGAAGCTAAGCTAATGCCCAAGCCTATTCATGACTGCCTTGAAATATTTCCCATCATGCCTTGCATTTTCGACTGGCGCCACTTACGGTAACTGTGGCTCGCCATAATAGAAAAATGCATATAACTCTAATATACAAAGTTCAAACAGCATCATATTTGATACACATGATGACTGTCCATCCATAAACAAGAATCAATGTGAAAACTACCCATCATGCTTTGCATTCTCGACGAGCGCCATTTAGCACGCCATAATATAAAAACCACTATAACTGTCATATACAAAGTTCAAACTGCCTCATATTTGACACACATGATGGTTGTCCATCACTAAACAATGTTCAATGTGATGATTACCCATCATGCCTTGCGTTCTTGACTGGCGTCATTTAGCACGCCATAATAGAAAACTCGCTATAACTCTAATTTACAAAATTCAAACAGCCTCATATTTGATACACATGTTGACTGTCTATCCCTAAATAAGACTCAATGTCAAAATTACCCATGATGCCTTGCGTTCTCAGAGGGCGCCGCTTTTAGTGGCGTCCAACGCTAACAGCTCCAGCAGAAAGACAATATGTTATGTTGACTTCAAAATAGTGTTGGATGAATGTTATAAGATGGGAGCAGGTCGCTGATGAAGAAAAAACAGGCTGTGATCAGTGGGAGGGGCCTATAATGTCACTGTAAAATCCTTCGCCATCACATCTAAATGCTGTATCTATGTAGCTATTTTTCAATGGATTTGCATCAAAATTTTAAAGTGGTTTTCTCGTCATACTGGGTTAATATTGTGAATCTGTACAGTAATGTTGAGATGATATTTGATGAGTGAGTTAACAGATCTTAGGAATTTCCCCTCATGATTGTAATTTTTTTTATCATAATTTAAAATTTTTCATCTAATAATTTCACTTTTTTATTATGCTCATTTTCATTAACTGTTTATTTAATTATTTATTGATAGGAAGAGGTGTATTTGCATTGGAGCCAATTCATAAAGGCTCATTAATTTTGGAGAAGAGTGGCTTCAGTGTCACAAAAACGCTTGTGTTTAGCCTTGGAATGTTCCCTTACAGCTTAAGTACAAAAACTAGCAACAATGTACAACATAACCACAAAAAACCATCTACAATAAATAAATTAAAGCAATCTGAATTAACATTCGGAAAAAAATTTGACCAACTCTGCTTTACAAAAACTGCTATAAAACAAACATAAATGATGTGCATAAAAAGCACAAAACTGCTGCTCAAAATACAAAACTGCAATTTTTCAACCTTAACACAGTGATGTAGAGTAAGCTGTGCTTATTCCAAGTACACATTCTGCTGTTGAAAATGCTTATAAATAAATAAATATGGAAAAACTAATTCACAACATTTTTCTCAGCTACACAAAGCAAAATGAGCTGCTGTTAGCAGTGACTCAGCAGTAGCAACAGGCTGCATATTTACAACAACATACCGTGCAATAGTTTGGCTGACCTGTCCCTGGACAACAGTCACAGTCTGTTAAAATCTATACGCTGTTGTTTCGGTGCAGAGGTATCCCTCACGTCCACCATAGCAGCGTTAGCTTAGAGTTTCACTGATGCATCTTTTGGAGACAAATTAGTAAAATAATGCACGTATTTCTACTCTGAGAAGCTCATCCTGCTCTCGCATTGACTCGCCATGATTGGCGCACGTGATGTAAACAGAAATATGCTGACAATGCTTCTTCTTCTTCTGTTTTACCGTGGTTGGCACGGCATCCCGCAAAAAAATGTAGCGCCACTGTAAACGGGAAGTACACTGCAGCTAGCAAAGAAACGGACAAACGCACCATATTGTAATGTTAACTGCGTTATTTCTTTAAAAAAATATTGCATTAGAGTATTAGTTACTGTCAAAAGTAACATTAACACTGCATATGACCCGTGTTTCTACGATGGAGCCGAGAGTTTCGATGTCTGTGTAATCATTAATATGGCCTTACAGCTCATGTCAGAACAAAAATGAGATCCATGAGGTCAAAAAAACTGAAGAAGAGCTGGAGACAGTTGTAGCAAGACAAGGCTGTTTGTTGGTGTTTTTTCTAAGAGCTAAGTTGCCTATTCGGAAATCTAAAATGGTGGCATTGAGAGTCAAATTCAAAAATCCTTTCAAGGGATGTTTGAATTTATTAAAAAGAAAATCCAAAATCAAAGTGGCTCAAAATAATGAACATGAACAAGAACTTCAGGAAAGTCAACAAGATGAGTCTGAAGCCACAAACAGTGCCCAGTCATCAAGGACAACTGATACCGAGAACAGTGCTGAGTCATCACAGACAACTGATACCAAGAACAGTGCTGAGTCATCACTCAAGAACAAAATAGAGAGATTGACTGCAAAGCTTCATGTGAAAGAACAAACCTGTCATGACCTGGAAGACACCAAAGTGATGCTAGAAGATAAGCTCTCCAAAATGACTGATGCCAAGAACAGTGCTGATTCATCACTCCAGAACAAAGTAGTGAGCTTGACTGCAGAGCTCCATGTGAAGATGCAAACCTGCCATGATCTGAAAGACGTCAAAAAGATGCTAGAAGATAAGCTCTCCAAGAAGACCGAAGCTCTTGAGAGAAGCCTGACCAATGAACGAGCAGTGACGAGCCGTCTCAAAGAAGTGGTTGAACGTTCTGAAGTCAATTCAACTGAAAATAAGACTCTGAAGGAGCACCTTGCCCAACAGCAGAAGGAGAATAATCATTTAGAGAAAGAGATAGAAAGACTTTCTCAGCAAAATTGTTGTCTCCAAGTGGACAACAACACCAAATGCAATGCTGTTTCATCGCTCGAAAAACTAAACAAAGAGCTGACTTCTAAGCTGGAACATGCAAAAACAAACAAGAAACTGGAATCTGCTGAGAAAAAGATGCTGGAAGAGAAGCTTGAGTTGGCTTTACAGAGTCATGAGGGGGTCATCAGCAGTAAAGACACAGTCATTGAAACACTTGAAAATGATCTTAAGAAGGAGCTATCACATATTGATACAGCACAGCAAAAACTTGCTGAAGTGACATTGAAAAATCAAGAATTGAAATTATGTCTTGAAACAACGTTGGATGAAAATAGGAACTTGAAAAAGCAGCAGAAGCTCAATGAAGAAAACATTAATAAAATGCAAACCCTTGAGATCTTCCACGAGGGCCTGAAAATCCACAACATCAGGCTGCAACGTGAGTTTGAGTTGGTCCGACTTGATTTGCAGCGGGCTCTGGAGAAGCAGATTGAAGAATGCAATGATCTCAAGGATGTCATTAACAGGGAAAGAGCTCAGTTCTCCAAAGCATGCAAACACATTGGTGACCTTGAAATTGAACTATATGAGAAGTCAGAGGCTCTGGAAAAAAGCTTGGCCAATGAAAAATCTTTGAGCTCTAAACTTCAGATTGAAAAGCAACGTGCTGAGGATCTGGTGTTGGAGTTGCAGAGAGAGAAAGAAAAACTCCAGAAGTCAGAGTCCATATGTTGTGTGGACATGGTCAAAATGAAAGAGGACCTCATCTCTCAGAATGCTATGACCATTGGAAGGCTTCAGCATAATGTGTTTGTGCTTGAAGAGGAGAAGGTTGCATCCATGCTGCAGGTGGCAAAGCTCAAGGGAGCTCTTCATAGGCTTAACGGAGAAGATTACTATTCAACTAATTTGCGTAAATGGTAATCATAGACATCTGTCAGGGGATCTTCACACACCGCATGAGTGTTCAATCAACATCTAACCCAAAAAATAGTTCATGTAAGAACTAGGGCTGGGACTTCATGTTAATCACATTTAGAGTTATGACATACTGCAGCTTTAATCGGACTCTCCAGATTACCCATAGGAGAGAACAAAAGTCTACGTTTGCCTCGTGATGGACTGTCACCCTTTCCACGATGTACCCCCACCTAGCGCCCTTTGGAGGGCTGGAGATAGGATCCAGCAGACCCAGAACAATGACATGGTACCACTTTTTTTGGTATCAGTGATATCAATCTTTTTAAGAACTTTGTTTTATTAAACACTTTGAAGACGTTATTATTGTGTGGTGTCCTTTTTATGTTGCTGCCCCTCAAGCCTTTGTCTAACATCCTAGAGGGGGCCAAAACACATTTAGAACTGTATGACTTGCTTCTTTTATTAAAATCAACTTCTATTTCAGCCCATCAAGAGCCTCATTTTCTGATATTCTATGATTATTTTACAGCAATAAAGCCTAATATTTAATAAATCATTTTTACTGATCAACACTAAACTCACAGAAATATCAGGTGTTTATGACAGAAACCTTCATAAGAATGCTAAGCTAGATCCTTCAATTGACTGTGTTTTACTGAATCAAATTACTGAATTACATTGTTTTTAAATATTTAAAGTAATTTGATGAAGGTGAAAAACACAGCTTTTGTATCTACATTTATGGATCAAAACTAAAGCTTTGCCAAAATTTAAATTAACTCGTACTCAACCTTTACTTTTATTCAATCCAGGCACAATCTTTATTTTTTGTTAAAAAAAAATGTTTTTTTGGTCATCTGTTTCCAATTAAATGTTTAATTATATTTCCTAAATTCTGTTGTCTTACAACAGCTTGTGTTTATCAAGTTTCGTTCTCTTCCTCAACATGCCAAACTTGAAAGGCCTAGAAAACACAGATAACTCAGTTCCTTTTCCTTTTCATTTTTGAATTAACTTTGTTAATTCAGGAGGTTCAGTTTCAGGTTCATAACCTTAACAAATCATAAAGGAAAAACACAATTACTGTATTATCAGCTTTCATAAACAATAAGAAACAAAAACAAACAATCCATTCAAGAAGCAGGATTACTACTACTTTACGTGCTGTTAGAGATTTTCCTCATGTAGCCCCATACGTCATTGGAGAGAGTAGACAGGAGTCCAGGATGTCTGCGTTGAAAAGGTTTATTTACTTGATCAAGAAGTGAATGAATGATCAGTATAACATTATGTTCTGATGCTCCCTTCAATTCTGAAGTGTCTGTCCTCTGGGGAAAACACACAGATAATGCCATAGGTTTGAGTCATGCCCAAATATGGGCAGGTCCAACACATTTACAATTTACAGAATTTAGTCTACTGGTCTATAGACAAAACATTGCTTCGATGCCACTCAGGATCTTCTAAACCAAAGGTTTGTTGTGGCCTTATCATGACTGCAAAGCCTAGCACGCTCATGCAACTTTGCTGTGGGTATTGCAACGGTGAATGCAACGAGTATAAACACCAATGTGCTCCTTTGGAGTGCGTGCGGTGGAGCCAGGAATAACGAGTCCTACACTGAGTTCACGCTCACATTGTGAGCAGCAGTAAAAAGGAAAAACGTGCTGAGCTCAGTGCGTACACGCTCATCAGAATCATCATGGAGGGTCCAGAACTGATGGACTATGATGCCAGGACAGATGTTCAGCTGTGATTCTCCCAGGCCAAGGGTCTGCAACCTGCGGCTCTGGAGCCTAATGTGGCCCTTTGACTCTTTTGCAATGGCTCTCTATAGCTTTAAAAAAATTGATTGAAATAAAGTTATTTTTTACAGAGGCTATTAATGACAAATAAAATCAAGATATAACATTTTGTTAACCTAAAATAAATGACGTTGTGCAATTACTGAGTTTTAAATCCCTGGTAAAATAACTAAACCAACACAAACACTATTTCTGGAAGAAAACAGAGATTTTAATTGTTTTGGAACAGATTCATTTAACCACCAATGTACAGGTTAAATATGTATGTTTTATGTGTGGCAAGAAATGAGTAATTAGCATGTGTTGATCACATTTTTAAGTTTCCATTTACATGATCATTATAAATCACATCAAATTAAAACAAACATTATTCTATATAATTTTAAATGTATATCATTTAATTTACTGTATTGTCTTCATTGAGAAGGTATATTTTTGGCTCCAGGACTTTATTACAGGTGAGATGAGGTTCAATGGTTCCTTGTAGAGTAAAGGTTACAGACCCCTGACCAGGGGAAGAGGTTTAGGAGACCCCGTTATATTTAACCCTCTCAATTTAATTCTATGGGGTGAAGCAATGCTGATGCTAAGTTGGTTATGCTACTGTTAACTTAATTAAAGTACAGCATTTCTGCAAAATGAAAAAACAGAATCTATGTAACCTGTTGTTATGATTTGCTGTTATTTTTTTTTTTAAAGTTACGTCTTCTTTTAAAATTATATAAAATAAATAACCTGTTATTTCAGCCACTGCTTGTTGCAGAAAAAAATAATATTGACACAAAAACATTAAAACATTTAGCAAATATATGTCGAGTCATTGTCAATCTTTACTTCATACAAAACTACGGTACGCCAGTTAAGTCAACTATTCATCAGCATGTATGGCTATACTGTACATCCCCCCCTGATACGACCAAATTCTGTGCTTAGTCTCACTAGTGCCACCACTGGAAAAATGAGTGTAGAGCCCCGCCCACTGCATATTAACAATGGAAAATTCCCAAACACGTGCTGCTTAAAGTAAACAAAAGATCAAACAATAGCTTAGCGTCTAAAGCCACTATCCTCTCTCATAATGTTGAAATTAATAAACAAATAATGCAAACAATCAGCCTATGATGAGCTTCACACATACCAACGCTGTCGGTTGCAGTTTTGGTTTCTCGCTGCTCAGCAGCCAGAGCAGACTGGCAGTAGACTGGTAGAAGGACCTCCTATAGGGGGACAGCAGCAGAGATCATCAGAGGCATGGATCAGTTTGCTTTGACTTGTAACATATGCTGACCTTGCTATTAACTTTTTTATTTTCCTCATTTAAGATGTGGCTTGTGAGGGGGAGGGTGCAGAGCAGCAGCACCGCCTCCACACATGTGTGTTACAGGCCTTGTAATGTTTGTTAGTCCTCTGTGTTTGTGTGTTACATGTAAACAGGTCTCATAAACACTGTTGGTCTCATAAACCATGTCCTCATAACCCTGTGATATGTCACATATTTTTATAAAAGAGAAATAATGATTTTGAAGTCAGATTTGTGTTCTGCTAAAAAAAAATCTAAATTTTTGATATTTGTTTTAAGTTCACCAGATGTAGCGTTAGGTGTGGCCTCATAAACCACGTGTGTGTGGCAGTGAGTTGGTGCGATTTTAGTTTAGTTTGGTTTGTTTTTGGAGCCATTTTGTCTATTTTTGTTGCAGTTTTCTGTGTTTGAGGTGATTTTTTGTGGGGGTTTGTTGTATTTTTGTGGGTTTTTGTATTTTTAAACCATCTTCTGTTAGCGTTAACACTCTGGTTTCTTCCCGTTAGCCGAGGCGTTCATCGTTCGGAGGTCTGAGCTCCCTGAGGAGGAAACGACACGACGACACAGAGGAGTTTGTTTGTCCCATCGACATCGAGATGCCCACAAACAGCAGCTTCCAGAGGGCGGCACACACACACCAGCACAGCCTGGAGCCGGTACACACACACACACACACACACACACACACACACACACACACACCAGCACAGCCTGGAGCCGGTACACACACACACACACACACACACACACACACATACACACACCAGCACAGCCTGGAGCCGGTACACACACACACACACACACACACACACACACACACACACACACACACACACACACACACACACACACACACACACACACTGTGAGCTGCACTGCAGGTGATTTTGTGTTTTTTTTTAAATTGCTTTTTTTGTGAAATTGTGTCATTTTGTGTATGTTTATTGAACAAATGTTTTTGTGTATTGTTATTGTGGTTTTGTTATTGTTTACTGTGCTTAGAGTAACTTTTTCTTGGATTTTTCTTTTCTTTTTTTGTTAATGAACTGTGTTTTTTGAGTAAATTTGTGTGATTTTCTAGGTTTTTTTTCTTTCAATAGTTGTGATTTTGTATATTTCAGATGTCATTTTGTGTATTTTTGTTGAACATTTGTGTATTTGTCATTTTTGTAGTTTTTTTTTAATATGTGTTTTGGTTGTGTGTTTTTATGTATTCTTGGATTCCTTTTGTATACTTTTTTTGAACATTTGTGTATTTTTATTGTCATTTTTGTTTATGGATTGTATGTTTTTGCAGTCATTTTGTCATTTCAATTATTTGTTGTTAATTTGTGAATTTTTGTGTATTTTTGTTGAATGTTTGTGTATTTTCTCATTTTTGTTTACAGTTAGGGGAGTCATTTTGTGTGATTTTTAAGTTTTTTTTTTTTTTTTTTTTTTTAAGCATTTTTAGAGTGATTTTGAACATTTTGTAAGTTTTCGTCACTTTGTTTTAGTTTTTTGTGTGTGGGTTTTTGTTACGTTTTTGTGTATTTCTGGAGTGGTTTTGTATATTTTTGTGATTATTTTGTGTGTTTTTGTAACTTTGTGTTGTTCTGTTCTTATAAAGACACATAACTGTGTCACTTTACTGCCTGGTGCTGTTTGTTAAATGCTGAGAAAAGTAAGAACTGTGTGATTCCTCAGATGGACGATTCTGAAAGAACCGTCCAACAGATCGGAGCGTTCTCAGAGGGAATCAGTAACCTGACGGTGAGTGTGTGTGTGTGTGTGTGTGTGTGTGTGTCTCTGTGTGTGTAATGTCCTCATTTCTCCTCCTGTGTGTTTCAGAGCATGCTGGAGGATGAGCAGCTGTTCTCTGTGTGTCCAGCAGAGGGCGGCACAGAGCCATGAGCACCACTGATGACACACACACACACACACACACACACACAAGCTTTTATATTTATTGAAGCTGTTCTTTTATCTTGTAAACTCTAAATAAAGTGTTCAACATAATCCTGATGTGTGTGTGTGTGTGCGTGTGTGTGTGTGTTAATCAATAGTATTTATTAGTCATTTTAAACCCTAGGGAAAGACTTTTACCCCGTTTCATCACCTCTAACGTCGCACACTTCCTTTGCTTTTCCTTAGCTTTAAAAAGATAATAATAATAATAATGTATTGTTATTTCTTATAGAGGATACTGATGATTAATGACATTAACTTCAAATAAAATTCCGATAAAACAATTGGTCAACCTAAAAATAAATCACATTTTACAATGACACCTTCCTACTTTCTATTTTATATATTTATATTGTTTTTAATTATTGTGGCTTGTATAATATATATTGTTTGTATTCTGGAGCTGTAAAGAAAATAATTTCCCCCTGGGATTATTAAAGTATTTCTGATTCTGATTCACCTCCTACAACATCTACAGACCATCAACTTTCCTCCACCTGTGACTAACCTTAAGTTTTAAATCCCTGGTAAAATAACTAAACTAACAAAAACACTATTTCTGGAAGAAAACAGAGATTTGAATTGTGTGTGAACAGATTCATTTAATCGCCAACGTGCTGGTGTCATGTACTGAGTTTACCTCCATACTGAGATTATAACCCTAACATAATCCAATAAACAAGTAAAACACGTGTCCGTTCACTTTGAAATCAAAAATAAACATCAAAATATAATTTTCCCGTTGTGCACATGTGTGCGCCTCTCAATACATGACACGGTTTAATAAGCATGATCGATATGTTGCAAAAACATGATCATGTGTGATCAAATTCAAGTTATTTTTTTGTAGCCCTTCAAGAACATTAACTCGTAAAATCATTCAATATTATTTTAACTGTATATCATTTAATTCACTATATTGTCTTTATTGAGAAGCTTTTTTTTGCTAAAGAAGGACTTTAATCCATGTGAGATTAGACAAATTGGCTCCTTTAATAGTAAAGGTTGCAGACCACTGGACTACAGTAAATTATTATAATATTTACTTTAACACACGAGGCATCTTTGTGACCAAAAGTGACATTTTGGGTGTTTTTATTTGTTCAGCTCTTAATATTCTGGTCATTTTTAAAAGCTAGTTGTATGATATATTGTCACTATTGTGTTTTATTTTTAAGTGCTTAATTCCAAAGTCCTGTGTATTAGTAGTGTATAAAAAAGATATACATCATACTGACACTTAATAACCTCCTGACCAAATTTGCCCCATTGACTTTCATTGTAACCACATATTTTTCATTTACTGTAATCATGGCATATTATAATGTTTATTCAGTTAATACCTAATAGATCAAAGCCTCTACCTTCAAAATAAAGGTAAATTATGTTTTATGTGTAATGACCACCTACCATCCATTGTTTAACATTTTAGGGACATTTCAGTGAAGACCTGGATTTATTATCTTGCAAAATGCATAGCAATAACAAAGCAGAACACTATGAAATAGTTTTAATTTACAGTATTAGTACAGATATAAAATGTGAATTTGGCTGAAAAAAACAGAGGTTCGCATGATAAAAAAAAAGTCCATAGAAACATAAAAAGCGTTTGAAAATTATAAATCATTTTATATCTATGGATAGGAATGAAATAGTTGAAGAGATCTGATACAGTGGAAATAAAAAAATACATCAATAATAGTTTTTTGGGGTTTTTTTTACCTTATTTGACTATTTCATCAGACATATAATGTATTTTCAAACATTTCTATAACAGTTTTCCTTTCCAATCCACAGATAAGTTGCTCTGGGCTATAAAACTGCTTTTAATTGGCTGTTGCTGATTGATTTCTCCTTTTTTAGAGGCGTGGCCATTGGCTGAAGGTTTTTACTCATCAATCGACTCAGCCAATCAGAGTATAGAGTTAATTTGCCCTGAAAACCACTGCTCCACGTCTGCATATCAGAGGGGTATTCCATAAAGGAGGGTTAACAAACTCTGAATCTATCCATAAACTCTGGGTCAACATACCCAGCGATGGGAAACTCTGTTTATCTGATTCATTACAGCTGGTATGAAGTGGGTCAATCAACCCTGAGTATGTAAACCTTGGGTTACTGACGTGCACGCGCGCAATAAAAAGCCATCATCAATGGATCAGAGATGACTTGAGCTGCCATGACAACCACCCGGAAAATAGTGATTTATTCACCGTAATGGGTGAAATAAGCCGGTGTTTGAGGAATATGAGCCTGTTCTAAAGGTGTGTTCAGTCTTCAGTGATTATAGTGGCTTTAATCACCTGTAACTCATCACTTTTTGGTCAAATCCGATATAAACAAGCTTTTAATGTTAATGTATTAACAGTTTTTCTTGAAGTTTTGTTTTATAGTAGTTTTTTGCATTTTTGTTGTAGTTTTGTCTGTTTTTGGAGCCGTAATACTGTAATTGTAGAAAATAAAAGGACACAGAAACCAAACTGTTGCATTTAAACTCTTTATGTTGCATATATTCAAAAATCTGCCAAAGCTTTGCTTCAAAATAACAAATATACACATGGTCCATACCAATAGGGGCAGCATTTTAAAAACATTTATTCTTAACATGTCTTTGGTCTAAACCTTTAATATTTTAATGTTTCCAAAACAGACAAACCCCCTGCTTTTCACAATAAAAGCTCTGCTTCAAATAGACTTAACTCATGTACACAAATATCAAAGAAAATTGTGAACTAGTCGACCATTAATAGTATAAAAATTGCTGCTCATTTCCATCTCCTTACAGGAAGTTGTTCCCATATATTCAGTCGACTCTAAAGGTGTTTTATTGATTAGCATCATGTGACTAAAGTCCTTTTACAGCAGCAGTTTTACAGGTGATGAAGTCTGTGTTAATTGGAAACTTCAACCACTGAACCACCATTTGGTCAGGTGACCCACTTCATCACAACACCTGTAGATTCACTTCTTCCTCTAAAAGGACTTTTAAAGAGAATTTTGCATTTAAAAATCAAGTCAGGTAAACTTTAAGCTGAAAAACAACAGGATATTGAATGATTATGCAGTGCATTAGTATGATCTTATTTTGAAGGGGCAGTACTTTTAATGCACACATAACCAAGTGAATAGTGTTTGTTTGCAGATAAAGCTGTGAAGGCACACCGTACGTTCCACTTCCTGTGTGAAAATCAACAAAAGTGCAAATTCCAGACCACGCCCCCTGTCCGCCCCCCCCCCCCCGTCCAACCGTCCGTCCGTCCTCAGAAGGAGAAGCGGCGATCCTCAGAGTGACCCACTTTGTCCAGGTTGGGGTTGCAGGCGAACTGGATCATGGGGGGAGGTCCACACATCAGGATCAGGGTGTCGTCTCCAGGTGTGGGCAGATGTTCCCTCACCATGTCCTCACTGATGAAGCCTCGGCTGTACTCCCAGTCTGAAACGTTCAAAGTCACCATAAGAAGAAAGAAATCAGTGGTGCACGATACGTCGATCGCACACATGAGCCGCAAGACCTCGTAAATGACTGAGAACGGCACAGTCACGGTTACCAAAAATGAAACCTCACAATTCAGCTGCACACACTTTGAGAAGCACTGGATTATAGTAACAATATATGAAGATACATAAAGTTTTGGCAACGTAGAAAATTAAAATTACATCATCATCTCCATGTATATGTTTTTATTTTATAGCTTATTTTGTATTAAAATACTCATTTTAGGATTTCTGAGTGCGTTCTAACCCAGAACTACCACTAAACATCCACACTACAGAACTCACTCACACGTGCTGTCCCTCAGAGGTGAAAAAGTGACACATATTGTGCAGCTGTTTGTTCATAAATGTGTGTGTGTGTGTGTGTGTGTGTGTGTGTGTGTAATCAGAAATGTTAAAATGAAATGTTAACCTAGAATTATCTTTTTTGGTCAGACTTTGTATCGAATATCGCCATTTTGAGAAAAAATATTGAGATATGAGTTTTGGTCCACATCGCCCAGCCCTAATAGAGCGTCGTTCTGAACTTGTTTGTTCTCCTCCGTGATAAACCTAGAGCAGCAGATCTACAGTAGATTGTAACATCAGCACAGATGCTAAACAAATATATTTCCATGTTTAATGTTAACTTTTTCCTTTTTGAAAACAAGATGAACTTAGAAATGTGCCAATACATCTATTATTAGATTAATCGCGATTCGTCACGTGACAATTCAATAACGATTCATTAATGTTCAAAAATCGATTATTTTTTTTTATAATAACTAAATGACAGGAACACAAAAATTAAAGTCACAGATGTCGACCGGACACCTGAAGGGACGAACCAGGTATAGAAGGCGATAGCAGAAGCTAACACTTTAGCTACAAAGCAGGAGATTCACTCATCAGGATTAAACACCAACATTTGAAAGAATCTAGTGATGTATTCTACGATTTCAAAGTTGGCCAAGACGTATCTGTGCATTCCTGACACCAGTGTCTCCTCATGACTGGCTCCGGGTCGGCCTGGAAGGGCCCTGTGGCGGAGGTAGATCATGGGCCGCTAGCACTACAGCGCCGCCCCGCCCCTAACTCACTGCTTGATTAATAATCATTGTGTTTTTTATCAATCAACCTTTATTTAACTTATTGACTGCCAAAGACGTCAATTGTGTTTTTTGGTTGGGGTTGCTAGGAAACAGTATGACGAAGCTCTCCCGTTAATATCGAGCTTGTACAATGGTGTAGTGACCAACGGGTGGCAGCAGAGCACCTTTGGATGAGAGATCGCCCGTGATGGGCAGAGCTCAGAGGGAGAGGAAAGGAGTTTACCAGACAGAAAATGTTCCCACCATCTCACAGCAGCTCACACTCTACCAGAGCATGTGTGGAACTAAGTGGACTATTGATAGTGTGGCGATGGTGAGAGAAAACGATAAAAAATACAAAAACGGGGCAAGTGCTGACACTCAGCATGTCCAGGATGAGGAGGAAGTTACGTGTGGAGAACGACGGGGGAGAGACTTGGAGGAATTGAAATCCATTCAATTCTGACACAGAAAGCAAATGAATAATAATGTTGACATTAAAAGCCTGGTCTCAGTTTTGTTTTTGTAGTTTTATAGAAGGAAACGAATGTTGAGGTGTCGCTAAAGCAAAAAAAAAAAAGCTTTAAAGTCACTAATAGATTTTTTCAGAAAAAGACATTTTTCTCAGCTTTTTGTCACAAACTGGTGATTTGTATGAAACTTGTCTCTATTTAACTGCTGATTACATAAGAACGAAACAAGCTATAATAATAAAAAAAAAAAAATTCTGATGAAAGTAAAGAGTCTAATCTTTCAGAATTTGAAAATCAGAATCAGATGTCAGATTGTCATGGTACTAAATATTCTGTGGGTGTTGAATGATTAGTGAGAGTCATCTAATCACTGAGGTTGGCTGCTCTGAAAATGACTGGCAGTGAATGAGTTAAAAACCAAAATTCCAAAAAAGAGCTGATATTGTAGGTTTTTGTATGTTTTTAAAGCTGCTTTAATTGTGCATAAAAAATGTTTAGTTTCTTGTGGGATTTATGAAACTCTTAGAATAAGTCTTTATTTTTACTGAATAAGCTTTTGTGTTGGTTCAGATTGAAACAGCTGAATAAGCTAATATGTGAGTTATTTTTATGTTGTTATATTTATTTATATACTTCTGTTTGGGGGAATGCATTGAAAATTGTGAGAATCATTAATATTGTAATAATTGATTAATCATTCTTAATTGAATCGTGAGGTTCTTAGACGGAACACCCCTATCTCCCAGCTCTAACAGTGACTAGTAGTACTATAATAGTGACCACTGTGATAAACCTAGAGCAGTAGGTCTTACTTTGACATATATCTACATTAAAGTTAATGCTAACCACATGTATTTCTATGTTTATCGTAAACTTTTTCCCTTTTGAAAACAAGCGGAACTGTTTCTAATAAAGAAACTGTTCATTAACGACCTATGAACGTATGCCGTTACAATAGTGCCACATTTCTCAACCAATCAGAAGCAGTGAGAACTCATTCAGTTCTGATCCTGGGCTCTGATTGGTTGGTAATTGTGGCACTAATCTAACACCATACATACGTGTGTGTGTGTGTGTTTTAAACACTCACCCTCTGGTGCTCGGTCCACGGTGAACCACAGCTTGAAACGCTCAGGGTGGTTGACCTGGATCTCCTCCAGCTCTGGCCTCAGGAGGATGTCCTTCTCCGTCTGCACACACACACAGGAAAGGGTTCGATTCCCACACACACACACACACAGAATGTGTGTGTGTGGGCGTGGCTCTCACCTGGTTGGCGAACAGAAGGTGACACACGGTTTTATCCTGAGGGTCCTTCATCACGGCTGTGATGATCTGCAGCATGGGAGTGATTCCTGTGGATGACTCAGCATTATTGCTGCTGTTTATCAGCCTGGTAATTATTAACGCTTTAAACAATAAAATACATTGACCTCAGTGAAACATTTTAGTTTGTTATTCCATTAGATTCATTCAGCACTGTAACCGGACAGCTGTATTATGTTATTATTTATCATATTTTAATTACTGTAATGTGTGCACTTGTATTTAATCCTTATTTAATTAACAGTCTGTTTTTAACTTTTATGTAAACTTTTTCTTTTTTTATTTAGTGTTTATTATTTTTATTTGTAATATTTCGTAACATACATTTATTATACTTTATTTGCCCTTGGGATAAATAGTGTTTATGACTGATTTATAGAACACTAATAACACGGCAAATGTATTAATTAAAGAACATTATTAATAAAAACTGAGAGTTAATGATATTTGTTATCAAATGTTTTGGTGAAACATATTTAACAGTGTAAAACATTACAAACAGTATGTATATAGTTTAACTGCCTTATTTTTTTATGTGTGTTATTTTTCTGTAACGTATCGCGATAAATTTCCATCACAAGTAAAAAAGTTTCTTAGATTTTCATTTTATGAGGTTTTTGTTCAACTTTACATGATGATAAATGAAGAAATATGACGTTTATTTTGGTTATGAGTTCAAACGGTTTGTAAGGTTATAAGAATAAAATATATTAGTTAAAAAATGTAAATAGAATAATTTTATTCATTTATTTTGACTAATGTTTTTTTCTCCAAAATATGATTTTATTTAATTTTTAAATTGGGATTTTAATGAAATCGTAGGTTGAGTGTATCCTCACACCCGTGATAACAACTGAACTTCATCATTGATGGATTAATAAAGTAGAAATCAATCAATAATCAAATGATCTAGAAAATGATAAATACATTTAAAAAAAAAAAAAAAAAAAAACCTAGTAAAAAATATGACAAACACCTTAAAACGATGGTAAAGCTATAATAATAACACTTTATAAATTAGCTCTAAAACAAAATATTCTGAATGAAGGCAAAAATGTTTTATTTTATTATTATAAAAATCTAAACTAAACTAATCCAGTGGTATGGATATAATAATATAGAAAAACTAATTAAAGCCAAAATAAAACCCTAAAAACCAGCACAAATTAACAACCTGATTTATTTATTTTATTTTGAAGTGAGGCAACAGGAAGTGACAAAAAACTAGTGATAATCAGAGACAGGACTAAATCAAAGTATGATATATCATATTATTTAAAGTAAAGCTACAATAAATCACTAAAACATAAAACTATAATAAAAATGTTAAAAAGGTGAAATCTTTTTACTTTACGTGTCTCACCTGTTCCTCCTGCGATCATTCCCACGTGTTTGGCCGTCTTCCTCACAGCGGGAGACTTTTTGTCAGCCTGGATGTCGAAGGCACCTGCGCAGGAAGTGACATCATTAACAGGAAGACGTGGAAGAGGGCGCAGTCACCACTCTGCCTGTTACAGGCCGTCAGTGATGATCAGCAGAATAAAATAAATAAATAAATTCTCTTTGATTCTGTTATGGCAATTTTTATATTCATCATCATATCGTCAACAGTGTGTTCATGTGTACAATTTGTCATGTTTTAATACATGATGACTCCATTACTCTTTGCACTTTTGAACAGCTGAATCATGTTAGATTAAACAGTACAGATCGTATTGTACTCAGTGCAACACAGAGTCTCTGCTGAAGGCCAAAACTCAAACTGCAGATATGCACGCACACACACTATCAAGGATAGATAAGAGTGGCGCCCAATCTTCCTCATAATATACACGTCTTCATCATCCTCAAATGTTTCCACTGTTGGGCATCTGACTCCCTCCTTCTCCTCACCTCAGGGTGGAACTTTTTCTGTTATCTGTATAAAAGCTAAAGCTGTGAAACTGTTAGTTAGAGTGGGTCTTGCCTTTTTGCTCTGCCACGAGCCTTTTGCCTTTCATTCTTTCAGGATGGAAGCTTCTTTTTTACCCCTTTTTATTTAGTTTTATAATGAACCTTTTTTATAAAATCATCAATGCCTCGCCTGGACTCCATCATTCAACCAGAGCAATAAATCATGTCTCCAAATGAGGTCAACCGCAAATTTGCCGTGACATTTCTAAAAGTCAGAAACTGCTCCAACGTTAAAATAAAACTGACATGTATTAAATGTAATAATTATAATAATAATAAAAGAGGGAAAGATTCCCGCCTACTCCTAAAGATCTCACAGAATTCGATATTCAGCACAAGGTTAAATAAAATATAATTTTTTTTTAACTACTTATGATTTTATATTTATATCTCACCATAAAAACAGTAATTGTTCATTTTGAAATACTGTATAAACACAATGGACTTAAAAAAAAAAAAGCAAATATAAAGTGTATTTATCAAAAACATATGTACAAATTCACAAAAAAAACAATAAAAACACAGGAAATGCCTCAAGTGTTTTTCATAAATCTCATAAATCATCTACAAAACCGTAATCTTCAAGATTTTTCAAAAATAAAAGCACTATTATAGGGCCTCAGACAGGAATCATGGAATTAACTTCCTGGAACTGAAAATGTTTGATTACAAACTCATCTTTATGTTTTATGGAAATATCTCAAACTGTCAACATATTTTACAATAAAGCAGTTGGTAAATGATGAACAAGTTTTTGGGAGACATAAACACGTTAAATCTCATGAGATTTGAGGGATATTGTTCTGCACTTTTTAACTAAAGAATGAAGGTGACGATGTAGTTATAGAGTTACTCATGCTTGGTATATATATATATATGGCGATAACCCTGTTGGATTCCATGAAATCCTACTGTATTGATGCTGACCTTTGCCCTTGTAGACCAGCAGGCCGCTCGGTCCTCTGAAGTCGATGGTGTCGTTGATCCTCAGGCTCTCCAGGTGCTGACTCATCTTCCCGCCCTCTGGGAATTTGGGATGCACGCCTTTGAAGTAAATCTGACGGGGGAGGAAAAAAGTGCTGAGTCAGAACCAGGGTTGGGGGGGTCAATGAGATTTTTCAGCTACCATTATGTATTCAATTACCCATCTTCAATTACAACTTCATTACGATTACTTTTTTCCTCCTTAGAAAGTCATTTTCAATTCCTAAATTTCAATTACAATTAATCACAATAACCATGCCTGAAATTAATGACCTAATAAAAGTTAACCTTCCTCTTGAGTTAGCCTTCTGTTAGCATCTCTTATGCTAACAGATCATAAATCAACTGTAAAATACACTGAAAACTAATATCTATAATCTAATCTATTTCCTATCTATTGATTACCTTGTTAGGCTTCATAATCAATGAAAATATAGGTTTTTAATATTTTTGTTGTGGGCGTCTGACTGGTGGTTTCCACTGGATACGTCTTTTCTGCGCCAAGGTACCGATCCATTTTTTCCCCGCTGTCCGGTAATTCATAACGGTTGCTTTTGAGTCCAAACTCCGGTTGGACGACTGTGACGTCATGAGACAGAGCAGTTCTCACGATATTTACATAATCACGTGAGAACACGGTTAAATGTATGTGTTCTAAATGCAACAACAACAGATAAACAGGTCAGTGTTCCTAACGAAGGAGAACAAGAAGGTTGGACTCTGGATTTGTCATAGACACATTTTTTATCAACAACCAACAAAGAAAAGATAAAACTGCACCAGTAAAACATGAACTAAATCAAAGTTAAGAATTGACTCAGTTGGTTGAAGACCACCTTCTCAATGATCTTGGCCATGAATGGAAGGTTGCTGATTGGTAGTAGTAGCCAGTATAGAGGCATCCAGTGTTCTCTTTTTTAACAGAGGTTTCATAGCAGGTTTCACAGCAGCTACTTTCAGTAATTGACCCCCAACCCTGGTTGAAACGCAGGCGTTTGACTGTCACGTGGTTACCTTCACCACCAAGTCCACAAAGCCTTTGTCGTCGTCGCTGGACACGGGCGTGTACGGGCGAACCACCAGCTTACCGTCCACCTTAGCCGACAGGTAGATGTGCTGACCTGGGGGAGGAGCCACAATTATACACACCGTTTCAAGGTGCCATAAAATGACAGAATAAGAAAGGAAGGTGCATCCCTAGAAAGTCAAAATCAGGACGTTTCTTGGTTTTTTGGGGGGAATTCTCATTCTCTGTTCTTCTTCAGTTGGAAAAATCAGTTTTCTGTGCTGTATCAATAGAATAAATGTTGCCATGGTTACAGAGCTCATCATTCACTCACCAACACAACCTCAAACGTGGAAGAGTGTGTGTGTGTGTGTGTTCACTGACACACAAAGATAACATTTGGACACTCCTGTGCATTTTACACGTTGTCATGTGACGCATCACTGTAGCCTGAGAGGCTGCAGATGTGGGCGGTTCCGTGTGTTTTCTGCTGATATCGGTGGTTGTGTTTGAACTCACCGATGGGCAGACCGAGGACGTGCTCAGCAGATGGCAGAGCGAAGCGGAACTTCCTGGTGTCATGGCTGATCACCTGCAGACAGAAAGAAAAAACAAAAAACAAAACATGGAGCTTGAAAATGTAAAAATAAAAAGTTTAAAAAAAATAAAAAAAAACCATGACAAAACTTTAAAACACTTTACAATAAAACAGTGAAAATTATATACAAAATAATACAAAAAAGAAAAGAAAAACGTGCACTTCAGTACAATATCATCCATGTAACAGTACTTCTACTTGATTTTTTTTACAAATGTGTCCTAAAACATTTTAAATGTCCTTATTAGAAGATCTATGTCTAATAAAACACATTATTTTGCACCATATTCGTTTTATAAACTTTAAAAACTGGAACTACTTTATCCTGTGCGCAGCCATGTTGAAATGACGTAATTGGTGACGTAATCACCTATTTTAGTCCGCTGAGTTCAATGGAAAGTGAAGCATCAGGATCATTTAGTAGCAATAGTTGAATTAATAATGTGGCCTTTTTCGTTTCAGCAAGTAAAACAAATTATTTAGAAAAACAATAAAAATGTTTTAATCATTACCAGGCACTCTTTTTAAATAATGTGTTATTAAGTTTTATTTAGTCTTGTATTTTAGGAGCGTTTTAAGAACTCATCGTTATCAACTTATGCTAACATTTCATGGGCTGTGTTCAAAGTCTCTTTCTTGTTTTGATTTGAAGCCACAAAAGCTCAAAAAGCGACTTTAAGTTTATTTTTAAGGTCACACTTGTTACAACTTCACGCATGAGAACATTTGGTTTTTTTTTTTTTTTTTGTCTTTAAAAAGTTACTTTAAAAACTTTAAGCTGCCAACATTCCGATCCGTAGAGTGACGTAAACGCAGCTGCTGCGTTCACGGACAGCCATGACACCGGGCGTTACCTCCTTGTCCAGCAGCCTGAGGGCGTACTTGATGCTGGGGTCCTCTAAGGTGATGGCGGGCCTCCTCTTGGAGAACAGCAGCCTGAAGATCAGGTTGATGATGCTGTCAAAGCCGCCGCGGATCAGCTGCGAGGGAGTCAGCTAGTTAGCATTAGCATTAGCTCCCAGGGACGGGGGAAAAACACACCAGTATGGACCGGAAGTGGCTCGTCGATGGGTTTACTTACGCCAATTATGTAGGAGAGCATGGTCAGTCCGTGCAGACACACAGGGAATCAAACCAACAACCGTCCGGAGCTGGAAACTGTCAGGTTAACAGAGAATGGGCGGAGCATAGGAGAGACTTTTCTTCTTCTTTGGTTTATTTGTAGAGTTACGAAACAGCTACACGTGCTTTACCGCCACCTATCGGTCAGGAGTCAGGACCACGAGACCATAGACATCTAGAATACAAGTTAATTAGTCTCAAATCAAGCACGTGCAAAATATATTGTCTAGAAAGCATTTCAATATTTTACAAAGCCAAACATGTATTTGTTTATTTTATTAATGGGTTTATTTAACAGGGACAGTGTACATTATAAATACAGGTTTATTACCTTGCATACAGTAAACATCTCACATTTAAACTTAATAAAGGAAGAGACACAATCTACCACAATTGGAATATAATTTATTTAACATAAATAAGGTAGAAATAGGTAGAAACCACAACATGAACCAGAGAAAGTTGCTGGGATTTCATATATGAACATACTGTATATAGAACATATGGATTATGTTCAATGTCCATGACCATGAAACGTAAATACAAATAATAATCACAAAAATTAACAATTTACTCAGTAACGCTTGGGTATAGAAATGTAACAAATGACTTATTTTAAAATTTACTGAAGTACAAGTAAAATTACTGATTTAGAAATATACTCAGAATACTTCAAGTACCCATAAAAACAACTCAATTACAGCAACGTGAGTACTTGTGATCTATTACTTTAACCTCTGGTAAACATTGGCCTTTGGAAAGTGCTTCACGACCAGTTTCTCCACTAGAGGGCACCATCACTCTGTTGATGATAATAATAATAATAATAATAATAATAATAATAATAATAATAATAATAATAGACAATGTTCAAGGCTCAACTCCTGGTTAATCTCACATAACTGCTTTAACAATATTTCTGAAGATGGAATCTCTATATCTCATGTTCAATGAATCTGATCTTTACCTTTAATAATTGCCATTTTTCTTCTCATGTGATTTTGAAATTTAAAAGCAAGCTGTTGCTCAATTTAAAATTTCCCACTGAAGATAAACATATGATTAATATGGTTACGTTATTTGATTCTCCTGCTTTAAGCAAATGGGAGTGGTTTAAGTAGAGTCAAGGAGCCCATCAGAACAGGAAATAATGCCTGGAAACAAATGAGCTCCAAACAAAAGGAGATTGTTCAGCACATTATTACCTGATGTGGCAAAAGTTGTGATCAAGTGATCAAAGACTGCATTGAATGGGTTTAATCAGTGTGTTTATGGTGGATCAAGGAGGGGAAATAATTCTTCCTTTTTTTTTTAATCTCGAGAAACACAAACAGTCGAAAAAGAGAATTTCCAAATTGACGATTGATGGAGTTCTTTAAGAAGATGGAAACCAAATTACTAGGGCAGTGCAAGAATTGTATACTAATTTGTAATGTTGTAATTAAACTGAAACAAACTGTAAATCCTTTTTTTTTTAATTTAAGGATATTGTAGAGGATAAATTACTAAATGAAGAGTTGAATATATATATTCTTCAAATGGCCAGAGGCAAGTCACCAGCCTTAAACATCTGATAGATGTGTTCACACCGGACGCAACTTCAGCGACTATTGTCATTAGTTATCCACACCATCCTCTCCTTTTACCGTAGGGCGGTAGGTGCTGGGTTGGGGAGCTGATCAGCTGTGCGCACCTGAGTTGCGCCCCAGTCACTCAAAGTCATGTGAAAAGTTCCAAATTTTCAACATTGACCGACTTTCAGCAACTGTGCGATTGAGTCGCTGGAATCGCATGAGTCGCGTCGCTTGAAGAGCGAACAGTCACTTAACGTTGCATCATTTACATTGATTTTGAAAGTATTAACTGTTGAATTGTATATCTTCTTCTATCTTCATCCATGAATACATTTTCTAATCTGCTTGTTTCTTTTTTCAGGGTTGTGGGGGTCTGCTGGTGCCTATCTCCAGCCCTCGTTGGACGCTGGGTAGGGGTACACCCTGGACAGGGCGCCAGTCCATTGCAGCACAATACACAACCACTCACATTCACTCTCACGGCCAATTTAGAAACTCCAACCAACCTGACCGTGATTCACATTTTATTTGAAGCTCTATTATTATTATTTCTCCCACTATGAAGCATGGTCTCATTACCCAAATCCCCGCTTATGCATATATTATAAATGACTTGCTAATGTTTACGCCAATCACCTCAACAGTGGTTTATCAAATGTAATAAGTGAACGTCAGTCTGCTTTTATTGAGGGAAGGAATTTACATTTTCACACTAGACTGATTTTAGATATTTGATTATAATCATTTCATTGAAACTGAGGGGTTATTATTGTTGTTGTTCATTGGTTTTTATAAAGCATTCAAACACTGCTTTATTACAGAAACATTTGGGGATTTGATGAGAAATCTTGTAATATAATAAAAATATTTTATAAAGACATCAGTAGTATGGTTTCTGTGGGAGATGATGCGACTCCCAGTCCCAGCTTGAAGATGTCCAAAGGAATACAACAATTTCTTAATCAACAATAATCCAAATTTACAAAGTATTCAGATTTTTCTAGAAAGAATTGAATATACGCCAATTTGCAGCAGACACTGTAATTTTTCTCGAGGACAAACCTATGGTAGATGGTGCACTTACATTGATTAGTTCTTTTTCTGATGTATCAGGATTGTCTTTTAATGTCAACGAATGTGAACTGCTCCTGTATAAAAGTTAAATCAGAAGTCAAATATTTAAAGATTAATATTGAAAAAGATGATTGGAAGAGAATAGGTTACAATAATAATAAATCTAACAGTTCCAGTTAGATTGTGGTTTAACTGGGCCAGACTCTCAGGTTGAACTTGTCTAAAACCCTGAGCTGGGTTTGATGAAATACCTCCAGCTTCTGTCAATGTAAAGTAACGCTTTCACATCCATTACATCACACAAGCATTTAGTCACATTGAACAATATGACAGACTACAGCGTGGCAGGAAATCAAAGACAAGTGTCGAGGAATTTCAAAACTAGGCCAAAATACAACAAAACAAAGATTTACAGAACATCAGAAACATAAAACTGTAACAAGACTGAGATAAATTACAATAATCAGAGGTTAAATCATCAAAGGGCTTCTCAAAGTATTCAAACACAGTCAAAGATGATTGTGTTTGCTCTATTTTCAATGATTTCTTAGAGTTTACATCTTATTAAAAACCTGTAACGATGTCTAAAATGTTTGGCTCACATATCGTTCATGCTTTTAAAGTCTGTCTCTTTGTCTTCAGGAGGAACATGAATATCTGCCTTTGATCATTGAAATACTTTCTTTGGGACGGACTTTTCTCAGGTATGTTTAGGTGAAACTGTGACAACAACAAGTGTTTTCCTTCATTTATTGATCATAGTTTGATTGTTTGGGACAAAAAAACTAAGCTTATGAATAGATAGGAAACATTTTTACAGGTGACACTTAAAAAACAGATTTGATGAGAATTGAACAGATTTACAGAATGACATCAAGAAGCACAACAACAGGTTTCACACACACACACACACACACACACACACACACACACACACACACACACACACACACACACACACACACACACACAGAGAGAGAGACAAAATCATTTCAGTTTACAGACTTCAGCACTATCTCTAAACCAATAAACTAACTCCAGCGTGTAGAGGTTCAGTGAAGGTGGTGTTGACTCTGTGGAGGAGAGTCATTGTTTCAGAGACGCTGTAGAAGGACAGAATACCTGCTGTGTGATCCACGTACACTCCTATTCTGGAGGACTGAGGACCTGGGACTGGAGACTTTATGTTGTTGTGAATAAATGTGTAACTGTTTGGAGAACAGAATAACATCCATGATTTGTTATTTAATCCAATTCCACATTCATTCCCTCTCCCTGCTCTGCTGATACTCTTGTGTTTGCTCCTGTACTCCTTCTGGCTTTTGTCTTGCAGGTCCGTGGGATCCTCAGTGTGGAGTTACAGAGTCTCAACAACTCTGTCTCCACCCTTTCCTCTGCACACACCCAACACAGCATAACGTGGATGGCTGTTCATCATAGGAATGGGATCCACACAAGGTTCCTGCTGCTTAACAGAAGGTTTTCCTTGCCGCCATGATAAATTCATGTTGGGTGTGGGATACATATGTATGTGTATATACGTATATATGCATATGTGTGTATCCACAAAACGAAGAGTCCGTCCCTAAGACTGCTCTACTGTAAAGTGCCTTGAGATACCATTGGTTATGATTTGGCGCTATACAAATAAAGATTGATTGATTGATTGTATGCAACTGATACATTAACTCCTCCCCCTCCCACCTCCACCTCCCAATAACAACGACCAGTCAGACTCTCTCTGCTCAGGACCTGAACCCATTCAGTGAACCTGTCTGGATGATCAGGATGAAGCTGATCTTCTTCCATTAATGTTACTTTTCTGTTTCCTTCTGATAATCTGAGTTTTCTATGAGCTGTGTTTGGATCCAGAGTGATTTCCTGTGAATACTCTAAAAATTCAGCTCTGGTCCTCGGCTCTGATGGTAGATCATCCACTCTCTCCACATTGTGACAGACTTTGGTCCAGTCCTCCATCAGGACTTTGTGGAGATGTTCTCTGAGCTCTGACACAGCTGCTGTCACCTCCTCAAAGCAGCTTCCAGGACCTCTGTGGATGATGGAGGAGTGTGTGTGTGTAACAGGTCTCAGGCTGAAGACCCATAAATAAATGAGGTTCTTGTGTAAACAGGAGAAAAGATGAGGAAGATGACTTCTGTTCCGTGCAGCTTCGCTCAGCATATTATCCGTCAATATTCAAAATAAATGAATTTTTACTGACTGTCTTTTCTCTGTATAACAGACAGTTGCGTTTTGAGTGCGTGGCGGTGCACTCCGGTTGAACGACTGTGACGTCACGAGACAGAGCAATTCTCACAATATTTATATAATCTCGTGAGAAAGCAGTTAAATGGAAGTGTTATAAACGCAACAATAAACAGATAAACAGGTCAGTGTTCCTATCCGCACATCTGCAAGAGTTGAAAATATTGATATATTAATATTTCGCGTGACAAAAGCTAATCGGAGTCTTGAAAACCATTTACGTAAAAAGGCAGCTCTCTACGCTGCCTTTGGACGTAGTCGCGGTATGCTAAATGCTGTACGCACGTTCACAGTGCATTAGTGAATTGATAGAGCGTGGCCTGCTACGTTCTCTAGCTAGTGGGCGGGATAACACTACAGGCAGGATGACAGCTCTAGAGACGATAGAGAAACTTTAGAAGTTTTTAAAAGATGGAGACCAACACCTGAGTTACCAGACCTTCAGCAAAGGTAAGGTCAGAGAATTGTTGGTATTTTCTACAGTGAATGGAACAAAAGGAAGGATTGACTTTGTGGATGCTCCTCACTGAGGCTGTTCTGAGTTGTTGTTGTTGACATTTTCACCATTTTCTGTGTTTCCAACACAAACAACGAATGCGCTGCCGAGTCATGAGATATATCTTGTTGGGAGAGTATGGAGGCTATATTAAATAATTGTTTATTTCTATAGTTATGTTTTACAATGTTGATTTTGTTAGATTAACACTTGCCAGCAGAAACATATGGAATTGTCATTGGCGTTGACATTGGTGCCTACCCAACCCTAGTGCTCACGGCACGTCACTGGTGACATCTGACAAACGCTGCTTCAGTGTGTGTTAATCAGAAGAGCAGCTGTACATCATTAACAGCCACTTTCTTCTTCTCCTTATCTCTTCTGACCACAGAAATTGTGAATTTAAGATGATAGTCATTAGTTTTGTCTAACCGCTGCATCGCATTGGGTCACAAATCCGTCAGACCATGTCAAAGGCAATACGAGGCGGTATAACGGCTGCTAAAAGTGAAACTGATTGTGATCGCTCGTGCGGCCGGGAAGTAAAGTGTCAGCTGTTTCAAACACTCACAGGTGCTGCTACGTCACTTTCTTATCCTCACCTCTTCTGACCACAGGAATAGTCCATTTAAGACGATAGTCCATTGTTTTGTGCAACCGCTGCGTCACATTTGGTCACAAACACATCAGATCATCACCTTCTTCTTGCACTCGACAAAGGCGGCCACATTCTCTGCTCCCTCTCCCTCCCTTATCTGCCCTTGCTGCTGCTTGTTTTGTCTTGTCTTGTGAATCTAATACGAGCCTCTCTCCCTATCCAAAAACCGAACGGGCAGACAAACAAACTCAAAAGAATGTTTACACGGAATTGGAACCAACTTGGAGAAATTATATGCTCTGCAAGTTAACGCCACCTTATTGGATTTACTGTTGGAGACCTGGACTCATGGCTACAGAAATTGTGCTAGCCTGAAATCGAAAACAAATTGCTTATCATCATTGGCTTCCCATGTCAGTTGTCAAGGTTGTCTCATCTATACACTAACGATGTTTGTGTAAAATGATGCTCTGTCTATGTAGGGTAGGAGGAGCCAGTATTGTCAGGAGGAGGAGTTTCCCCCTTATGAGTCATTAGGCGAGAAAAATCAAACTGGTTGTTTGGAGCTGACTTTTTGCAAAATGTGGGATAACAAGGGAGGGAAGAAACAGAACTCCTTTAACTCTGACCTTCTGAATGAGGCTAAAGGAATGTATATTACTGTAGAAAAAACATAATAAAGTGAATTTTTCATAATACCGTCCCTTTAAGTGATGAAATTATGACATAGGAGTCGTCTGTATCAACAGGAAATAAAACATTTTTATTGATCATTTGTGTATATGAATTTATATAACAACAGTCAGAAACTCCACAGAGTGAATCACTACACAAAGTGAAACCAAACTGTAAAACACCTCATCGAAAATGAAGGTATACACGCCAAATAGAACCGTCGGCAGCTCGCCGGCAATGGCAGGAAAAAACACCCCAAACAGTTCTACGAGATTACAGAGATAACTTTTTTTGTCCACGCACAAAATACTCAAGCAGGCAGTTGATACACACAAAGGCAACTAGGATCTTTCTACAGCATCAGATTCTAGTGCTCGCACGCAGCTCGGGTCGGTGGCTTTGCGTCGCCGGGGAGAATCGGGACTTTGTTTTTGTCGTCGCACAGAGAGCTCAGTGAGGATCTTCAGTTGGGATTCAAGGGTTTTGATTATTCATGCAGACTTTGGTGGGAGAACATAATGAGAGGAGCGTTACGTTGACAAAAAATGGCTTTTATTTCCCGACGCGCTGCGCAATACAATGGTTACCGCAACGCCTCCCATTACAGAGTTCCCTGATAGGTTTCCCACGCTTGGATTCTCTTGATATACAGTATTTACTCCACAGATTCTACCTTGTTTGACTAAAATCCCTTTTGATAAATCTGAAGCTGTTCTGAAGTTCATGGATCCAAGTGAAATGATCCGTCAGTCCCCGGGAAGGGATCGGAGAAGCAAAAATACTAGAGAAATGAAAAAGGCTTCAAAGAACTGGAAAATATTAAAATCACTTTTTTTTTTTTTCACAACAAAGTGTAAAGCAAGTCTAATCTCACTGTCAAAGAAATCCACACCAACACAGTCGACACTGTACATTCAGTTTGTATCTCAAATATATTAAAAAAAGGTTTAACAAAGCAACAGAAATTTACCAAAAAGGAATAAATTCAAGCAGGTTTGTGACAAAGATTTGCAGCTGAAATGGTTCAACTCTCACTAATTATCATCTATATGTATATCGTATTTACACAGTGGGTTGCAAGGGAAGGTTTCCAAGCAGAGTTTGTTTTTCGATGAAGACTCCCTGAAACTTCTGATGCTGGAACCGTGTGCAACAACAAGAAACGAACCAGCGGGGAAAGAAAAAGGAAGGGATCCCCAAACGGAGCTCTGACCCGTCACCGTCTCGCCCGCACGTGTCCGGATATTTTTGAAAGCTGAGTTTTCCCCTCACCGTCAAAAAGCACTGATTTCAACTCATCAGTCCAGCAGGTGGTGATATAACCCTGGTCAGGAGGTCAATGTTGACCAAGCAAAGCAACATCTGGTTCCCAAAAGCTGCACATCTGTCAACCTTTAGCCCTATTTATTTAGTGATAATTTATGCTTTGTCTAATCAGTACAAGCAGTTACTACTACAACTATCATAGCTTTAAAAAGTACTGCATTTTTACCCTCAATAAACAATAACTGGCATTCATTCATCAAACACCTTGAAAGTACTTTTCTGAACAGTCTTTCTTCTTAAAATCAAACCAATGGAGCAGCTGTGACATTGATGAAGAGGATATTATAGTGATTTCCAGGAGGAAAATTACTGCTCTTGCTCCACAAAGACTCATGACCAACGTTACCCGACTGAACCTTGAGGATCTTTTGATAAAGTTCCCTACACAAACACCCTTTATAGTGATTATTTCACCAACAGTTTTGGACAAAATATCTTCAAATGATGACATAGTTGAAATCCGCGTCCACAATCGTTTGTGCGTTTCCGCATCAAATCTATCATCAGTAGGAATCGTACAATCAAGGTAGAAATGAGACGTTTTCATTGTGTAAAAATATTGACAAAGTTACAGACGGAACGTATCAAATACAACCATGTGGCCTTCTGCATTATTCTACCACTTAATACCGTCTTCAGAGCGATAATTAGGAAAAAAAACTTGTTGCTAGTATATATTCTTAGATATAAGCAATATGTAGCAGTTTTTGTTTTTTTTCAGAGTACAGGTGAACACAGGTTGACATGTGTGCAACTGCAAAGACACATCAAGAAGGAGTTAGCGTCATTTGTCTGATTCGTTAACGTACGCGGGAGGTGAACATTCGTAGAAGGATGTGCAGTTGTACGAATCGTGCAACTTTCAGCTTTGGTCTGATGTTCAACAGTAAAATGTTACCGTATCTCTGTCAGACTTTGCAACAGTTAAGAACCATGAATGTATCTTAAAAAAAAATTATGTGAGCGATGGAAAGCTGGTAGTCTTTTTGCGAAATTTGCAAAATTTTTTGGATGTAAACAAAGAAACAACCACGCAAACTTTGGAATGTCATCATGTGCCATTTGAACTGATTTTATTCAAAGGCACATAGTTCCACATTTTGTAAGAATAAAACAAGTTCCACCCAAGTATCATTGTTGGCAGTTCAGGACGTAGTTTACAGCTTTCAAAAATATCCGTGTCAGAATCTTTGTGTGCTGTACCCGAAGGCGTGAAACATCTCTCTGGATTCATCATCTGAAGGGTTTACATCTTCTTTCCTAGACTAACCACGGAGACACTATGGGATGAACAGACAAGTATTGCACAGTGCTCAACAAAAAACTGTGTGAGGCGTACCCGCCGTTTGTTGGTTTCTTCTCCGGCTGCCGGGCAACACCATGCGCACTCGCTCTCACTCTCTGAAGGGAAAATGGCGTTAAACGCTACGACATCACTACGGAACGAACTGGATTTGGCTACCTACTGATAAAGTCTACACCTCTAAGCACACACGGCAGTCACAGTGATACACAAAGCAGTCGTCAAAGACGCCTATGGAATGACAAGTAGCTTTTCATAATAGTGCTATCAACTACACAATAACATTGAAAACATTTAGAAAGTCCTCCTGAAGTTAGCGTCGAGTATATGCAAGAGGTTCCTCAGCGAAAGGAGACTTGATGGTTTTCATGGATTCAAACGTGTTTATCTTCCAAATCGGACCCGTAGTAAAGGACGTGATGGACTAAGAAGATCCTACGCAGACCATTAACTTTTACGGTTACATCGCGCTCCAAGCGTTGTGGCTCAAAGTTGATTGCCCAGTCAACAAACTTTTGACTGCGGCAGCCCGACAATCGTCCAAATAAAAACACGGTTTTCTTAAGCTAGCTCAAAGACATCCAGTGCAAAACAGCAGCCACAGAAAAGGTCAAACTGGCAGTAAAACATGGCTTGCTCTATTGTCACTGTGAGAAGGCAACGCAAAGCAAAGACTGCGATTCAGGGCACCACTGCAGCCAAAGACATTGTTCCCGATAAACCAAAGCTACAACCACTAACAAGTGGGAGTGTGCGTGAAGGGAAGCCCCCTTCCTGGAAATGGCAGTGTTAAGAAGCTCGTTTCACCTCCGTCAATACGGCCACTCAAACATCACCTCTCTCTCCTGTGATTGAAGGCAAGGGGGTGGCATCAGAAAAGCTCCCCCTAGTGTCGGCACATCTCCGCGGTCCCAGCCTTGAGTAAAGATTGTAAAAATAAGTCACACAAATGAATAATTAAGGTGTTGAAAAATGACCACTTGATTCCCAAATGTGTCAAACCTTTACAGAAGACAAGGCTGCGCAAAGTAATTACCGAGTTAAACCAGGTTAAGGACACAACGGCTACAGCTTGGTGCTTTTTTTCTCACGACGGGTCCATTTCTAAGGGTGCTTGGTTTTTTGTCTTTTTGGAGGTTAAGTGTAAAAGACCTGCTGTGTTTAGTAGAAACAGCCAAACATGGGATAACTGAACCGACGTCGCAGTGACTGTTGGGTCTAAAAACAGTGTGCATCAAGCTAAACACAAAGGAACCTCCGACTGAGGCACAAGTAGAAAAAGTCGTAAGAAATCATGTGCTTGTATAATTTCCAGCAGCATAATTTGTCCCACACAACCATAGCAGTTAATGGCCTTGTCTTGTTTATTTTTGTTTTTCCAGTTTCTGTCTGAATATATTTACGTTGAAGATCCTTTGCCAAACTTAAAAACAAACATTGTCCTTTACAAAGCGGATATATCCAACGTTAGCAGGTCGGATCTCTAATAATAGGTAATAAGATAGAATTTTTAAATCCTGGGATATATATTATTGGCTTTCCTCTATATCTGCATTTACATAATTTAAAATAGAACATCTTATTAAAAACATCAAGATATACACAGATTAGGAAACGGGTAACATACAAACACAGAAACTAGAAATCATTTCGTCTGCATACGTATATATACAACTGTGGTACAATAAACTCTTTCAGTCATGCGCTATCTATACAGATCATATTGCTTAAAAGAAGGAGGGGTATTTGGTCGGGACGGTCGCGGGTTGGAAGATGGATTTTGAAAACTGCTGAGCCAGAAAGGAACAGAACAAAAAGCAAGAACCGGATAGAAGAGACAAGATGTGAACAACCAATGAGAAATTAGGAATAATGTTGTAAAGGGGGATTACATGAATGGACCCATTTATCACTGAGGTATTTACACATACTGGCTAAAGAGTACTACAAGACAGGGACTGAAAAGGCCCCGTCTATTTCTTGGTGGAGAGCTGAGCGTCCACTTCCTCTTCGGGCTTCAGCACGTGCCACTGAGCGATGGGTCTCCTGGGGTTGGCCAGCATGTCGGACCAATGGCGAAGCTCTGTTCCCGAGCTGTTCAGGCCCACAAAAACCTTGCCGATGGCATCGTTTTTGCCGATCTTGTCATAGTCCAGAACAGTTATAACAATTTGCACTTTCTGCAGAATTGGGGAGACATTAGAAAACAGTTAGGTGTCGTCAGCATAAAGGCGAATAATCATTACGTGCCTGAAATGACACACTTGACAATATCAGCTCATTCACACTTACATTGAGCCATGGTGACTATAATGGGTCAACATGTGACATTAGGTGAATAAGTGATGGAAAGCGTTTTCTCTGCATTAATGCAGTCACAAGGTTAAAATTTAACGTTTGATCATTTCTGCATAATATCATGGATTCAAAACACATCACACAACTAGAACAGTTAGAGAGACATTTAATAAGAAATTGGGTGTCATCTGCATAAAAGCAAATAAATGTTAATTAACCAAAATACCTTGATCTGTATTACTGATGTTACATATGTTCTTGTCATTAAAACCATCAGGTTTTCATAATTTAATTAGCAATTTTGTAAAAGTGGGGAGACATTAACAAAAATGGAGGTGTCATCAGCGTAAAAGCGAATATAATTGAAAAAGTCTGTTTGAAAGTTGAAACCCTACAAACACTAACCAAATTACCCTAATCTGTTTGACTGAAGGGAAACGTGTAAACCAGAGGATCCAAACCATTTTCGGGTCGTGACCCCATTTTGATATCACAAATGTTCAGCGACCCCAGAGACTTTTTTTCTCTCTAGAATTAGTTTTTGAAGATGTTTATTGAAGTGTGTTACAAATACAGAGTAGCCAGGATTAGTGCACAAAGTGACAAGTGATCCACCACAGATATTTTTATAACGCATTTTATTTAAAGTAGATTTATATTTGACAATGAATATGATAAAGTTATTTGATATTTATTGTGTGTGATGTGTAGTTAAAAAATAATGATTCCAAAAAAATTTAAAAATAGAATTTGAATCTGTTTTTACCTCAGTTTTTTCTTTCTTTTCATTCTTTCTTTCTACCAATTACTAGACATTTCGGGTGACCCCATTTTAATTCCAGGCGACCCCACGTGGGGTCCCAACACTGAGGTTGAAAAACGCTTGTGTAAAAAGTTTTAGTTTCCCATCATTACGTCGGAATGATGGGAAACGTGGCTCATGTTCACAGTTGGAGAAAGTGGTGTTATTACAAAAATGCAGAAAAACCTGCCTACATGTAGGAAACATGCTGGCGTTCCCAGATAAACACGTAAGAAGGGAGTGCAGGCAACACATGAAAAGGTTTGTTGCTTTTCTCCAGCTTCCTTGTAGTGTTGGTGATCGCCTCCTGACTTTTTTCTTTCGTCTGTGCCACATTTTAATGAATAGCACAGGATTTGATAACACACATGCTCTCTGGGGTTCATCTTTTAAAGCTCCGCGCTTTGATTTTCTCTCTGAAAGTAGCTGATTTTACTCTGTGCAGAGGGAGAACGACTCCTCATCATCATTATATAATACACACTGCCTGTAATTATTCCATTTATCAAACCCAGCGCTCAGTAAAGAATGCATGAATCTTTAAGACAAACACGTTCAGAAGAGTTAATAAAGCCTCATCATAATGTATGACGCTGTATGGATGCATGTGTTGGATGATGGGAATGTGTTGCTCATTAATGCTAAATCGCTGCAGTAATGCAGAGCATGATGCTAACGCTAACGAACATTCTTGACCTTCTCTGGTCATTCCAGAGCGTGTTAGATTATTCACAGTCGCCTCTCGAGTCATTACAACTGTCCGTTAGTCAGATGTCACATGTAGTTGCAGTTATGATATTTAACCATTGGGGGGCGATGTGGTAACATCTGACCAAGAGTCACGGCCAAAACTGATAAAGAAAAGAAAATAATTTCAAGTTTATAGTGTTTTGAGGGGGAAAAGGCCCAAAAACAAATAAAAAAATGTACATACAGTACATGGACTTACTTACAGTACATACTTACTTATAATCTTTTCAACTAAATACAAAAAATAAAACAAACAATAACAAATAAGACCAATGTTGAATTAAATGTTCAATTAAATCCAAATCATGTCATCGTGACACTCTTAAAGGGATCCTCCACTATTTTTACAAATTTGAAATCCTCTAAATGTAACAGTGTTTCTTGAATGGGGGTACGTGTACTCCTAGGGGTACGTAACGACACTACAGGGGTACTTTAATTAACGAATAAAATTTCAGTCTTGGTCCCACCCCAGGCGTGAGTTGAGCGAAAATGATATAAACTATAGAAATAAATGTATTCGGGAACCACAAAATCAGTGTTTTTCAACCTTGGGGTTGGGACCCCATGTGGGGTCACCTGAAATTTCTTTTTTTTTTTTTTTTTTTTTTAAAGGATTTTTTTGGCTCTAGTGGCCTTTATATGACAGTTGCTTGACAGGAAGGGGGTAAGGGAGAGCAGGGAATGACACGCAGGAAAGGGTCCCAGGCCGGGAATCGAACAGCCTCCGTACATGGGGCGGGCGCTCAACCCACTGAGCTACACACCGCCCCGGTCACCTGAAATTTCTAAAAAATTCAAATAGATTTTAGAATTTTTTACATTTTTTTTTTTTTAATATAAATCTAGTTTAACTAAAATACAGTAAAAACAAAAAAAACATATACTGTATAAGTATCTGAATTCAGACATGATCAAAAACTGATTCTAGAAAAAAAATATATTTGGGGTCGCCAGAAATTCTTGATATTAAAATGGGGTCACGATCCAAAAAAGGTTGTGAACCTCTGCATTAAATATGGTTTCTTTCAATTTATTTACAAAATGATTGTTTTTAATATAATTCTATATAATAATATTTATAATGTGTGTTATCGCTCATTCATTCCATCATTATGATTTATAGTATGTGCTATTAATGTTGTAGTCGGACAAAGGCGGGACTTAGATTTAGAAATAAGAGAAAGGGGGACTGGAGCCAACATTTTGAGAACCACTTATTAGCAGATATATGTTTATCGAAACACATTATTTTGCTATGGGACTACTTTACAGTTTTAGAGCCTGTGTTCCTCCATCTTGAAATCATGTGATTGATGATGTCACACGGCCCCACTGCCTGTAAACATCCTATTGTTTTCTATTGGAGTGAAACATTCAGCCTGATTTTTAGATCATTTAACAGCTTTTTAGTCAAAATGATAACTTAACTCTGAAACTGTAAACTAGTGCCATTTCTAAAGGTTAATACAACAAATATGGTGTATAATAATGTGTTTTGTTAGATATAAATCTAATAATGAATCAATTTAAAAGGTTTTAAGCCACATTTGTAAAACCAATGTAACAGTGGATACAGTCCACATTTAGAAATGTTCTTTTTCAACAGTATTAGCATGGCTACGTTTGTCTCCTACAATTAGAAAGACTCGCTAACTTCAGACAAATGTAGCAGAGATGGAAAGCTTTGCTTCCTTTCAACCAAGCAGCATCTACAAAAATACTATTATTAATAATAATACATTTATATACATGCTTACAATGAAATTATTTCTTATTCTCTGTTTTAAATGTCAGGTCACCATCATCAGATAAATACTGTTCATTTTCTGCTTGGTGCTCACAGCTCAGGGTCTTCTGTAAACCTTTATTTGTAGTACACACGGACAAACGAGCTAAAAACACTCGGTGAAGTGGGAGTCCGTGGGCAATTAAAGGCTTTAAAAACTGGACCAAAGGTTTAAGGCGTTTATTTAGTCCTACAGCTACTGTCGACTGTTTCTAAGTGTTTTTAATGCTCTAAAGTGTCCATTACAGACAATAATGACCAGATTTATTAGTCCATCAGTTATTGAAGCATCGGCGCGATAAGAAATGCGAAGCAGCTGGATTTCGTATGATCCTAAATTAAAAGCGATGCTACCAAACCTGTGATTGGTGAGCCGTGACAGGCTTCATTAATCAGACTTAATTAGTGCGTTGCCGGAGGAGATAAACTGGTTTGTAGTTGTTTGTTTTGTTTTTTTGGCACAGTTCACGCATCTTTTTAAAGGCCTTTCTCTGCACAACGAGCACGCATCGGCTTTAATGCTCACTCGTTGAATGCGTTCACCTGTGAGTCCATCACAGTGATTGTTGTGCAGCTGAATTAGCTTCTGGAGAGCAGGGAATTGCTTTCTCGCACAGATTGGCTTGTCAAATTGCAAAAGCGAGGCTGATTTGAAGTGAAGTGCATTTGATTACAGTGGCTAAACTGATTGTGAGCAAAAAGAGCTCCCACTTATCAATTGGCTTTCAAGCAACTGGTTGCTCATTGCTGGTTTGGGGATATGAAGCAATCTGTGCTGGTGAAACACGATGCGATGGCTGCGACGCCTCGACCTACCTGGATCTGTTCGAACGGGACTTCAAAGCTAAAGGACTCGTTGTAGTAAGGGTTGAGGGTGTTCTTCTTGATTGTCGTCTTCTTCTTCTTCAGCCTCTTGCCGTTCTGCATCAGGTGGATCTTGGCGTACGGATCTGGAAGAGAAAACATAGAAAAGTGTGTTAACCTGAAGGCTTTAAAAGGGATCCGGGCCTAAAACCTTCTAAATGTACTTATTAGTAGATCTATGTCTAACAAAACACAATATTATGCACCATAATTATTTAATTTCCTTTTAAAAATGTCTCTACTTTACAGTTGTAGAACCTGTGTTCCTCCATCTTGAAATCATGTGATTGATGATGTCACATGGCCCCACTTCCTGTAAACATCCCATTGTTTTCTATTGGAGTGAAACATTCAGCCTGATTTTTAGATCATTTAGTAACTTTTTCAGTTAAAATGACAACTTGTGCTGCTATTGGTTGCTCTAAATCAGTGTTTCCCAAACTTTATTGCCCTGTGTACCCCTTAGCCTTTATTTCTTATCACAAGTACCCCCGAGCTCATTTTATATATTTGTGTCTGCAGGGTCGTCTAAACTCTTCCCTGTGTCTCGTACAACGTTAACGTTTAATTTAGGCCTTTTTATTCATTTATTTCTGATGTTTTGCCCGTTTTAGAATTTGAACCTCACCTTTTGAAGTATTTAAAGAGTTGTGCCACAAATTATTATTGATGGATGGAGATAAAAAAGTCTGTGTGAATGAAAAAAAATAAATCTATAATGTAAAAAATAAACTGACAAATGTTTATGTGTACCTCATGAGAGGCGTTCAAGTACCCCTAGGGGTACATGTACATATATTTTGAGTTATTTTGTGACTTTTTTTGGTGTCATTCTGTGTATTTTTTGGATTCATTTTCTGTATTTTCATTGTTGTTTTGTCATTTTGTGTTTTTTTGTTGTTCTGTTTGTTGAGAGTCACTTTCTTTTATTTTGTTGCTTTGTGTATTTGGGGTCATTTTGTGCATTTTTTTATGTTGTTTAGTTTATTTTGAGTAATTTTTTCAGTTGTTCTTGTTTATTGTCTTTATAGTCAATATGTGTATTTTTACTGTATTTTGTGTGTTGTGTATTTACAGTCATCAGTTAAATAATCACTACAGTCGAATCCTTCCTGGTCACATTAAAGGTGCGCGTCCGTGCTCGCTCTGATGACATCATTACACTCAGGTGATGGGCGGAGCTTAGAAAACATGGCCGTTGGCGTACTTTGCGTCTCCATTGCTCATTTAACCTTCTCCACTGGAGGAGCTCGTTGAGATCTTTAAGAGTCCTCCTCACCCACTCAGCCAATCAGGAGGGGCGTGACGTCAAACCACTCCTCCAGATTGTAATCAAAGCCAAAAAGAGACGCAGCTGATCACCACAAACAGACCAAAGGATAATCCTCTTAATAAAGCTTTTATTTTGACAGTCTGTGCAGCATTCTGTTCAGATGATGGATATGGAAAAGTCAAGATGTTTTTCTTCCACTGGGAACCTTTTTAGAGTCTTTTTGTGTGTGTGTGTGTGTGTGTGTGTGTCTGTGTTTCTTCTGTTTTGTGACTTATTGGAGTTTTGAATGTATTTTACAAGTAATTAAAATCAATGCAGTGGTTGCAGAAAAGGCAGGAAGGAAAGAATGCAGGAAATGATGCACACAAAACCAGAACAAAAACTCCTTTGATATTTCACTTATTTTCCATATTGGTTGCATAAAACAACTGGCAGCAATAAGAGTTGTTGGTTCAGAACTGTGGCACAAATATAACTCCATACATACATGAGTTCCTTCAAAGGCTCAGAATTCTAGCGATGAGACTTAAGTCAGGTTGTTTCATTTCAAAGCGCTCTGAGCTGTGGATAATTGCGTTCTGTGACCCACTGGGCTTATTTTGGGGGAGATGTTGTTGGTTTGAGGGAAATCTAAAATCTGAAGCTGCCTGAAGTCTTTTGATGGCCCTTTGGCCGCCGTGGGTTCAGCCAGAGTCGAGCCAAATGAGCACCGAACACAAACAGGGTTAAATATAGCCCGCCTGTCATCTCAGTTTGGGTCCCATCACTTGGGATTAGCTACGGTGGGATTAGCTATGGTGGGATTAGCCACGGTGGGCGCGCACGGCGCTGACTGTCGGCTCACTTTTACACACTCAGCTCAGCAGCATCACCATGTCCATCCACTGCCATCATATGCTCATTATTGACTGTTTAACAGCTTTTTACCAATACATAACAGCCACGCCCCTTTACCCTTTGACCCTGCTGAGACAGCAAGGCTACGTGCTAAGCTAACCCAAGTCACACAAGTCCAAAACAAAGACACAAAATGGCTCCAAAAACACATGAAACGTCAAGTAAATACATAAAACGAGACGAATCAAGCACAAACCTTTCACTTTACACTCATTTTTACCCAGGGGCCAAATTCCAGAACAGTTTCACCCCAAGAGGGTCGCAGATTTTAGGTGGGAAAACTAGAAATTTCCACATTATTGTGCCCTAGTTTTACACTTCTGCATTTACATGAAATACAAAAAGAAACTGACAATATCCAAGCAATAAGTGACAGATATCAGTCCCAATGGGGTCTTTACTTTAAATTTCATAGATCTTTGACTAATTTCTATTTAACTAAAGAAAATGTTATGTAATAATTTGAAGAAAATTTAAATATTTTGTAAGAATTTGTTGTTTTTTTCCCAACTGTTTAACATTAAAAATGACAACCATCATGTGATAAAAGCACCAAGAAAACTGAGCACCAGAAAGCAAAAAAGTCAGAGAACCTATGAAACCTTGTGTATATTACCAACTAATTCAGTTGTGAATATCTCCAAATTAATACACAAGATTAATGAAACTCCACATTATTAGCAGGGCTCACATTTTCCTAAATGTATTCCACAAAGTTTCCACAAATTACATTAAAATGGGTCACAAAATCAAACAAATTGAAAGTGAAGGGACTGATACTGATATCTGTCACTTATTGCTTTGATATGATCAGTGCTGGACATGTTTTATCATTTATTTATACGTGGAAGTGGAACTGAAGCACAATAATGATTAAATTACTCAATTTCCTGCCAAAAAACTGCTCAAGATAAACTGAAAAGTTAAGGTTTCATTAATTCAACTGTTTTTCAGGAAATTTACTTATTACGTGGAAGTCATGGAAACATTAGCAGGCGCCTCTGAAGAAGACTGGCAGCTCACAGTTGAAACTTGTCAGAAGACCAAATTAAATTTCCTGAAAAGCAGTTGTCTGAATAAATGAAACCTTAACACACTATTAAAAAAGAACTTAATAGATTTATTATGAGAGAGAGAGAGGATTTTAACACAAAACACAACAGAAAAACACAAAATGACTCCAAAAATGAACAAAACAAACAACAAACAAATAACAGTAAAATGTACAAAACAAAGACAAACACACAAAGCCTTCTTTCCTGAATTAATGCTGAAATCAGTCCTTACCCTAATGCTGACATGAACGTTTACATACTGGCAACACTGGGAGCATCAGTTAGACAGCATCACAGCTGTGTTAGCATGCTAGCACGCTAGCAACACCGACACCATGGCTCACCTGACAAGCCGCCCACGTCCATCTTCTTCAGGTTCTTGGCCTCCAGGATGACCACGGTCAGTTTCCCAGCAGTGGGAACGTAACGCAGAGAGAAACAGATGTCACCCAGCTTCTCTTGCTGTGGGAGAGACCACACAGATGTTACACAGATGTTACACAGACGGATGTTACACTGATGTTAGATAGATGTTCCACATGTGTTACATCGATGTTACACTGATGTTACACGTGTGACATCAGTGTAACATCAGTATAACACAGGTGTTACACTGATGTTAGACTAATGTGTAAAATCTATGTAATAGTGATGTAACATCAGTGTTACATCTATGTAACACTGATGTTTAGGGATGTAACAATTAATCGTAAGGCAGTTAAAAATTGATTTATAGGTATCACGACATTGATACTTTGAAAATTGAATCGCAGTACTTTTTTTAAACAGCAGAGGGTGCTGTATATTTATGCCTTCTCTTGTCCAGCAGTGTACGTGGCGGGTGGAGTCTGCTACTACTTTCTTTCTGGCCGCCTTCTACTCCTAAACATGTTAATAAATGATTCTTTACTCCATTAGCACCGAAAGAATATCTGTAATATTACGTGAATATCTGTAAAAGTCACGTTTTTCTATTAGCTCTGTCTGCTAGCATAGCATCTCTTCTTCACTGCAAGAATTTCTGCATGCCAACCGACCACTGGGTTACCAGCGCCCTCTGCTGGTCCAAACAAATATCTGACGTAAATCAGTGAAATGACAGGTTTTTTTTAAAGTCCAATTGTTAAGGCACAAAATACATTTTCAGTTGCACTTTTAAAATGAAAAAAAAACTATTATGTAGTTTAAACCAGAATTTAAATTAATAGGCTTCTTCATTTGTATTATTTCTTTATTTCTTTCATTCAAGATTTATTTCTAGTTAAATTGCATTGTTTTGAATAGTTTATCAAGAGATTCTTTTGACAATGAAAAATAAAAGGAAAATAATACAGTATTTTCCAAAAAAAATAAAGGAATATTTTTCAGTCATCATTTTTCTACAGTCCCATTTTGTAAAATAAATCATGAATCGAATCGTATCGGGAGTTGAGTGAATTGTTACATCCCTACAGATGTTACATATATGTTCCAAATGTGTTACACATGTGGAACATCTATGTTACACTGATGTTACACATGTGACACTAATGTTACACAGGTGTTACACTGATGTTATATAGATGTTACACAGGTGTGATACAGGTGTTACGGTGATGTTACACAGATGTTACACACCTTGTTGGGTTTTTTCATTCTTATTATGAATTATATATTTTCATAAGTGCATTCAGATTACTTTGTTGTCATTTGCGATATACAAATAAAGTTGAAATGAATGTTACACAGGTGTTACACAGATGGTACAAGATGTTGCACTGATGTTACACAGATGTGACTGTTATACACACAACTCCTTCAGTAAAAAGTGCTTATAATATACTCTTGTGTCCATATCATCTTTGTTGATGCTTCCTTGGCATCATCTTCTTCATTCATAGTTTTGTGTATTTTTTTTTTAATCACTGTTGATTTTTGTTGTCATTTGGTGTATTTTTGTATTATTTTATGATTTTGTGATATGTGTATTTTTCTGCAATTTGATCTTTGTGTGTTTTAGAGTAATTTTGTGTATTTGTCTCCCATTTTATCTGTTTTTGTTGACATTTTGTGTAATTATGTTGTGCCAAAACACCCTCCTTTCAACATACAAAACCCAACCTGGCAACGCAGCTTTTACAGTGTTTGTGAGAAAACGAGGCCCATTTCTAAATGATCATGTGTAGAAATGTTATGTATTTGTGTACAAAATGTAAAGAGTCACCATGGTAATGTACAGATACTTGAAAGGCATTTTTTACCCACAGTAACAAAGTATTTAAACTTTATCTTTGACATTTGCAAAGTGCGTGAACTGAACAGAAACACTGAGTTTTTACTGCTGCCAGCTGGGCTTTTTAACCCTCTGTGTTGGTGTAAAGGACACTGACACGCGCTCACAACGCCATTTTACACTCATTACAGCTCCATCTTCAGTGAGTGCAACCAAAGAAATGTGTGTGTAATTGCTTTAAGTGCAGGCATTTGGTTTCAGGTGTGAGGTGTGAGCAGAGATCAGCGTAAAGGCTTCAGCGTGAAGCAGTACAATGAGATCACCTAAAGGGCAAACATGTTTTCCACCAGCACAGAGTCATTTTAAAAAGCTTAAACGCCACCGCCACCACCAGTAAGTCCAGTTTACTACGTTCAACACTGCGGCTCACGTTTGGCTCTGAAACTCATTCCATTCATAACTGATGGAGCGACTTATACAACGTATCAGTTTTAGGCTGGCAGCACCATCTAGTGAGTTAAAAGTAAACTGGTTCTAAAGTTTTACATAAGATCAGACATGAACAACCTGAAACAAACACACAAAATAATTCCAAAACATACAAAAACACAAAGTGACTCCAAAAATACAGATTGAGTGCAAAACATAAGAACAAAATGACTGAAAATACACAAAAGGAGAGCAAAAATACACCAAATTAAGCCAAAAATATACAAAATGACCACAAAACACACAAAAAGAGTGCAAAAATACAAAATGAAAAAAAATTCAAATAACAGGTCCAAAAACTCACAAAACAACAAATTTTAGCACAACACATGACAACAAAAACACACAAAATGACAGAAAATCACAGATAACTGAAAAAACAAACAAAAATCATACACAAAATGACAACATTTCACAAACAAGTCCAAAAACATACAAAGCAACAACAAAAACACAGATTTGAGTATAACCCATAACAACAAAATCACAGAAAAATAGACACAATTAGAGCAAAAACACCTCCAAAAATGTACAGGACAACAAAAAAAACCACAAAATGACTCCAAAAACACACTATTTGAATACAACACATGACAACAAAAATACAGGAAACGACTGCAAAAACATACAAATGACTTCAAAAACGTTAAAAAAAAGAAAAATACACAGAGGAGAGTAAAAACACACAATTTCAGTTAAAAAACTTACAGAATGAGAACAAAAAAATTAAAATAAATTATCACCACAAAAAAACACAAATTGACTCCAAAACACAAAAAACTGAAAAACAAACCAATAAAAATGAACTAAATGACTCTAAAAACAATAAGAAACGACAGTGTTGCACCGTGTTGAGTGTTTATTGTTTGTCAGAGTTTATCTAATGGTTTACATAAACCAGTGGTCTCCAACCAGTGGCCTGTGGACAGGTACCCGTTCATTGATCATTTGGTAATGGGCCGCAAAGAAAATAAAACAGGTGTTTTTTTCTGAAAGTTTAGGGTCTGCACACTGAAAAACATTAAAAAAAACATCTCTTTTCTTTTCTTGTAAAGAACTTTCTCTCCTTGATTCTAAACGCTGGCCTTCCTTTCTGTGATTGGTGTGTTTGCCTTTTGAGCTTCGCCTAACTTACCGAGTCCAATCTGTCGAACAAATCAAAGCCTTAAGAAGTACATGGACGCCCTTCGACTCCAACAACAGCAGCAACAACTCTGCGCCGCAATGATTAACCTTTAAATCAACTCAGTGTAATGTTAAAAAATAAGGTGGGCAATAACACGAGCTATATGCCGTGACATTTACTTTGAAAATTCAATCTGCAGAACCGCTGCCTGGAAAGTCACACTTCTATTAATTGAAGGGGAAGTGCGGGCGTGTGATTAAGTGACATTTTCAGGATAGGGACAGATTACATCGGCCGTGGTGTTAATTTGTTTTTCCTATAAAAATATAAAAAAATAAACTACTTGCTGAACACGGAAAGATGAAGAAGGAAATATTATTTAGTGGCAGAGGTAGACGAACCCTTCACTTCAGTAAAAGTACAGATAGCCTAATTATTTTTGAAGAGATCCTCCAAGTTTGGCCTAAAATATTTAAAATGTACTTATTATTAGATCTATATCTAACAAAAACACATTATTATGCACCATAATCATTTAAAAATAGGACGACTTTACAGTTTTACTGCCTGTTCCTCCATCTTGAAATCACATGATTGATGATGTCACACGGCCCCACTGCCTGTAAACATCCCTTTGTTTTCTATTGGAGTGAAACATTCAGCCTGATTTATAGATCATTTAGCACAGACACAGTCAACTGGCGACACGGGGGCCACATGCGGCCCTCGATCTAATTTTATGCGGTCCCCAAAGTAAACGTACAAAATGGTAGAAAAATACACAAAACAAAAACAAGAATACATTAAACAAATACAAAGAATTACAACATTGCAGGAAAATACTCCAAAAACACACTAAAGTACAACAAAAATGAACAAAACAACAACAGTAATACACAAAATGACTCAGAAAATATATAAAATTACAGAAAATTACAACAAAAGTACACAAAAAGACAAGAAAAATGCAAAAAATGACTCTGCAAACCCACAGTACTCACAAACAAGCAAATTGACAACAGAAATACATAAAAATTACCGCAAAAATGCAAAATGACAAAACAAATACACAAAATGACTCCAAACAACAAACATTTTACAGGAAAAAAACACAAAAGGACAACAGAAATGCACAAAATACCTCACAACGAGCAAGACAGCGACAAACACACAGAGAATGACAAATCACTCATTATTCTTAATGCTGAGTCATGAATGTTCATCACGTGACCCTCAAATCAAACAAAAACATTTTTTTTGCCCCACTGTAATAAAAGTTGCCTACCTCGACTTTAGCAGCTTTTTTAGGCAAAAATGACAATTTGTGCTGCTTTTGGTTGGTTAATGCTCTGGACCAGCAATTCCTAACTGGTGGGTCGGGACCCAAAAGTGGGTCGCGGACAGCTGGTCTAAAATAAATTAATGAATACTTAATGTCTCTCACGCTGGACTTGTCTTTTAAAATAAAAAATTCTTGCTGTGAAATGCATGTTATACAAAAACATTTATAGATTTATGTTTTTAAAAAGATTATATATGTGTGTTTTCAACAGCTATTTTTCAAAAACTACATTTGGTTAGTTGAATTCTAAAGAAAAGTGGGTTGCCATTTAATGACCGTGACTCCTTCTCTAGACAATGAAGCAGAGAAGAAGAGCTCTCCTAAGGGGCCTTTAATCTAATCTAAAGTACAATTAGAAGATAAAGAACAGTGGACGATCCCTTTGAAGTCCCTCTGTCACCATTTTTAGAAAAAAAAAAACAAACTCAATCATTGTTCGCTAAACATCCTGATTTTAGCTTCCAGCAGCATATGATTCTTTATTTCCTGGTGTGTGCAGCATGTTGATGATGTCATAGAGGAGGTGACTGGGCAGAGAGAAGTTAAAATCCTACTATCAGCAGAAAAAGTCAGAGATTTGTCCCTTTTTTTGAAGAAAAGTCACTGGATGCTTTGACAAGATGCTAAAGTTTGTGTTCCACCTCATTTGCCACAAAAGTCGTTAACATTTTAACGATGCTGACCGAACAGAAACCACAACCCATAACATGGTCATTATCCAAGTGCCCCCCCCACTCACCTCCTCTTTCTCGGCGCTCTGAAGGTCTCGCCACTCCTCCGTTATGTGGCTGAAGTCCACCTTGTTCATGGGCACCTTGATGTCGCCGATGGCATCGTGCTTAGAGAAACGATCGAAGTCGTAAACCGTCATCACCAGCGTTTTCCCGCCAAGCTCCACATACGGGACCTAAAAGGAGAAACGCTTGTTCTTAAACGAACACTTCAAACTCCAGCTTTAAGTTCTGTTTGTCGGACATGGTTGTCTCTTGGTTTCTCAGGGTATCTTTAAGTATTAAACACGTGTATGAGGGAATTCTTTGTGTTTCAGATTCTTACAGTTCTCACTCAAACATTGAATTTGGTTTACTTTATCGTACGAGTGTTTTTCTAAGCATACTCTTGGATATTTAAGGGTATATAAGGTTTTGTGAGATTGTTTTAGAACTTAGATATTCTAAAAATTCTCAAAGCGTAAAGTTTGACTCAAATTCGGTTTACTTAGTTGATCGTACGTTGATTTTCTAAATGCACATGGATTGTGTTCAAAGCACTCGTGGGTTTCTAAGGGTGTTAAAGTTTTCTGAGATTCTTGCAGTACTCTGTGTTCTGGAAACGCCCAAACATTGAAGTTGTACTTGAATTTTGATTATAAGACTATCAAAGGTTTCTGAGGTTCTTGTAGTACTTTCAGTGTTCCTGAAATGCTTGATTGTAAGCTTTACTTAAATGGGGGTTCTTTTCTTGATTGGTTAAGTTAGGGTTTCTGAGGGTATTTCAAGTCTCTTTAAGGTTTTCTGAGGTTTTTTTAGTCCTAAGATGTCTTAAAAATGTTTACTTAACTCCATTTCTTTCCCCCTGATCATAATTAGATTTTTTAGGTCCAGTACATGGATTTAAGGATCCTAAAGGTCATACATGTGACATGCCTACGTGGGTCCTTTATGTTCTGGAGAGGTGATAAAGGTTATCTAAGGGAGGCCAAACACAGTCTGCATTTCTATGGTTTTTGAAGAGAACACTTGGGTGTTGCAGTGAGTTCAGGAGTCAACAGACTGGGAAAGGATCCAGCCTCGACCACATCTCAAACCTAGTGAGGATTAGCAGAGTCCAGGGAAGGAACGAGCAGACGCACCTTAAAGGTGAACTGCTCGTTGAACACAGGGTTGAGGGTTTTCCTGTGAACCTTGGTCTCAAACTTCTTCTTCTTGTCTGGCAGCAGGTAGACCTTCACGTAAGGGTCTGAGGTGCCGCCCATGTCCATCGCGGGCAGTTCTGCTGCCTGAATGATCCCCACTATGAGCTGAAAGGGAAGGTGTGAAGACAACACTGTCAACGTATCCACATATCTACATCTTTAAACATCTACTGCCATCCCACCATGCATCTTTCTGGAGTTTCATTAAAACGATCAGTTATTAAAGACGAGGCTAATTGCTTTGCACTAGTACTGCTCTGCTACGCACGCACGCCTCCACTGGTGTTTCATGTCATTTTTCCCCTGCAGTGAGGCTTCATTATTAGCCGTGGCAGTGGCTGAGGGCTTCTAAAGGTCACTATGTGTCGACTGTGGACCAAGCCGACTGTTTTTCTTCACACGGCTGATAATTGATAACCGCCGTGGGGGGGCTGGATGGCTGATTGACCTGCCAGTCAGAGGCTCCACTGAAAGGCCTCACAGACGCCGCGGCTAGTCAGTCAATCAACTTCCTATAAGGCGGCCATCAAGGCGCAGTATGGAGGCCAAGCAGGGCACTCAACCACAGAGTCCCACAGCTGTCTAGGACCACGTAGTAGCAAATAAACGTGACAACTGATGAATAAAGGGTTCGATTCTTACTTTGCATGTGTTTTCTGTAATCTATTGTCCTATTAATGTCTTTGTGTTCTGTTTTATAACGTGTTTTTATTGTCCTATGTATTTGTTTTATTGCTATGTTTTTTGTTACCTGCCTTTGGGAGATGCTAATTAGCATTTGAGCTATAATTTGGCGTTCTTACATTTACTGCTTTCCAAATAGATGTTCATTAATGTTCACTGTCCCTATCAAATAAAAAAACCTAACAAATGAATACATCATGTCTATTTTTGTTGGTTATTTTGTGTGTTTGCTGTTATTTTCAGTGTTTTTGTGGTGGTTTATTTGTGTTTTTGGAGTAATTTTGACATTTTTACTCTCATATCGCTCATGGGACGTAAAGTGCACTAAGAATGAACTGTTATTATTATTATTTTTATTGTTATTATTATGTTTACTATCATTATTATTACTATTAATATTATCATTATTCAAATTTTTATTGTTACTAGTATTATTATGTTTATTTTTGTTATTATTATTATTATGTCTATTTTCATGGCCCATGTCTGGATTAGACAACAACCACTAGCTTCAATTTCTAGAATCTAAAAATTCTTAAACTATTTATATTTTTACTGAAATCACTCAAAGTGTGAAGCTAAACGCCGCCTGCTGGTGAGATAGCTGTAGTTACCATGGACACACACTGAACGCACACTAACTAACACACCACAACGTCACACACCTCGACAGTAACATGAACGCGGGTCGGTGAGGAGAAGTTTGGGACATTCATAATGAAATACCTGCTCTCTGGATTATGCACAACACTTCTTTTTTAATCATCGCGTTCTCTCACTGCGACCTACGTTTCATTTCCACTGCAGCTTCGTGTGAAGTCGCTGCACATCACGGTAATGACAAGCAATTATTCCGGCTGTCATTCACCTGAACCTAAACGAAAGCTCGCTGCGTAAATGGAAACCTGCCCGAGTCTCTCTCTCTCTCTCTCTATTTAAGTGCAGTAATTTATGGCCGTGTGTCGTCCTTCTGACTTAAACCCACACACCCATCAGCACAGACAGAGGTTCTACTGCAGATGTTCACATGCATACGTTTTGGTGTTTGTAAAGCAAATTAATTAATTAACTAATTCAGCATGAGAAAAGACAAATTCTGTGTAGAAAACAATTCTGCATGAACTATAATGAATTTTATGCAAGAAAAACAATTTTGCTGGAACAATATCAAATGAACGTAAAAACAAATTCGGCACAAGCCCAGAACATGGCGTCAAAACAAATTTTGTGCAAACCAAATCAAATTTTGCACAAACAAAATCAGATTTTGTGACAGGAAAATAATTTTGCGGTAACAAAAAAAATTGAAAAACAAAGCAAATTTTGAATCAAAACAAATTTTCCATCAATTTTTTTTGCACAAACCAAACAAAATTTTGCACAAACCAAAAAAATTTGCACAAACCAAATAAAATTTAGCACGAACAAAATCAGATTTTGTGTTAACAAAAACAATTGAACGCAAAAAATAATTCTGCTTAAGTGTAGAAAATTTTACATCAAAACAAATTTTGAATCAAAACAAATTTTACATCAAGTTTTTTTTTTGCACAAACAAAACGGAATTTTGCACAAACCAAATAAAATTTTGCACAAACGAAATCAGATTTTGTGAGAGGAAAATAATTTTGCGGTAACAAAAACAAAACAAATTTTGAATCAAAACAAATTTTCTATCAATTTTTTTTTGCACAAACAAAACATAAATTTTGCACAAACCAAATAAAATTTTGCACAAACAAAATCACATTTTGTGAGAGATAATTTTGCGGTAACAAAAACAATTGCACGTAAAAAATAATTATGCTTAGGTACAGAAAATTTTGTAATTTAGCGCTCATAATAACAAATTAACGCAGAAACCAATACAACAGAAAATTATGCGTCACAATAAATTTTGGGAGAACAAAACTTAATTTTGCACAAACCAAATACAATTTTGCGCAAAAACAAAATAAAGGTTTGTAAGAGGTTAAAAACACAACTAAAACCTATTTTGCACGAGTAAAGAAAAAAATTGTGGGAAAATCATATTTGGATGATTTTGTGTGAACAAAAACAAGTAAAACAAACATCAAATTTTGCTCGAAAAAATCTCATTTAGCATTTCAAAAAACAACCAAACTCACATTTTGTGCGACAAAACAACAACCAATTTTTCAAGATAGTTTCTACGCGCTAAATAACTTTTGCTTTATTGCTCCGTAGAACGCAGAGGTGGAAATGGGACTCCTTCATTCATCTGCACATAAAACACGTTGAATAAAACCATAAAAGTATTTCCTGACATTCGACGACTAAATAGCAATATATTCAATAACCTCTGAACCTGGTTCAATTCAAATTTCTTCCTTTTAAAATGAAGTTTTTTCTTCCCACTGTCGCTAATGTGGTTCATGTGGATTTTGTTGGGTTTTTTCCTTTTTATTACAAATTTTATATGTTGATAGCGCTTTGAGATAACTTGTTGTAATTAGCGCTATATAAATAAAGTTGAATTTAATACGTTTGTGTTCAAAGTGAAAAACCAAATCAAAGTTTACTATTTATATCCAAAAACAGTGCTAAGTTAGCCACAATTAAAACACACACTGCAAAAATTAAAAACTCGTTCCCTTTTCTCAGCTGTGGGAAAGAAGTGTGAAAAAACAAAAACGATGGAATTAGGGCTGGGCGATATATCGAATATACTCGATATATCGCAGCTTGTAGTCTGTGCAGTGTTGAAAATGACCATACCGTTAAACTCGCGGACTTTTTTTTTTTTTTTTTTTTTGAAATGTCATCTTAATGACAACATGCACAAAAGGGCACAATTTGTTTTAAAATATTGTAGTGGCATTATGTACAAAAAGTGCACTTTAATTTTGTGTTTTGAAATGCCATGTGAGTTGCATCCTGCACTAATGTCTTGTTTTGAAATGTCTCTGTGACAATTTTGCACAGAACGTGCACTTTCTGTTGACAATTTTATGTTTGAGCCACTCACTGTTTAATAAATACAGTTATGTCAACTTTGACTTAGTTGTGATATCCCCTTTTTTGCATGAAAGTTTAAAATTGGCATATATTAATGCAGTATGATCAAGAATGTTTTAATGTAGACATATAGAATCATCATACTGGTGTGATTTTGTGCATCAAAGTGTTAATTCAAGGGTAATGCAAAATATCGAGATATATATCGTGTATCGTGGCATGGCCTAAAAATATCGCGGTATTTATAAAAGGCCATATCGCCCAGCCCTAGATGGAATGCTGTGTTTCTTAACCTGATCAGATGATTCATGTTAGCGTTACAAAGCAGTAAGCTGACGAGTATCTTTACATCCATGAAAAATAATTACTGATATAAGTATTTGTTATTTTTTACATTAGTTTCATGTATGTAATCATACACCAAACTTGTGAATCAGACGCTGAATCAAAGCAACTGTGGGATGTTGTTTTTGTTTTTTTGGATCAGTCGGAGCTGAAACGCTGTTTGCACATCTGTGAAAGGTGCTGTGTGGTTAGCACAGCTTAGCGTAGCCGCGCTGACTCAGCCTTATCTCTGCAGTGTTAGCTGCTGCGCTAATGAGTCACGAACACACAAACAGAGTCAGCTTGTGTGACTGATATTTACTGTAGAGTTTAATGGAAGCGCATCAATAACCAGTTGCGTGCCAAGGCCACCAGAGGGCGCTCAAACACACCAAGTTACAGCTTTCATTTAGTCGTGTGAAAATTACACTTATTGCACAATTTGTTGATTAACATGTTTCATTTTTGGCTTTGATCATATGTTTTTTCTGTATATAATTATCAGGCTTTACATTGTTGCACCTTTAACCCGACTGTTGTCTTTTGGGTCAATTTGACACCATTCATTGTTCAAAAAATAATACTTGACTTTATTTTTTTTGTGCTTCATATTTCATGACTTTTCCTAATTTGATGGGTACAATTGATAATGCATAAAATTCTGATAATATATTTTCAATGACCTGAACTCATAATGCATACATTGGTGTTCCTCTGGAACAGTTGATTTGTATGGCGTCTTGTGTCACCGATGAATTCCTTGATGTCAAAAGCCTATGCTATGACACTAAAATCAAGTCTCTATGTCCATTAGTTATGAAGATATGACATATGCTTGAAAATAACCCACAGAGACGGTGGCCATACTGGATTTCTGCCATTTTCTCAAAATGCTCAAGGGTGAGAACTCCACACCCATCTGGGACCGGTTATGAGGGTCCGAGCCATGAATAATCTAAAGACAAAAAAACTATAATCGATAAAACAAGTTTGAGCCAAAAATCATGGTTTGGCTATCACCGACAATAGGGTTTAGGAACAGCTCTTTCACAGTGAAAGTGACGTAGAGGAGAATGTGTTAGAGACAAAGGATTGTGTTGAGGATTCTGATGAGAATGAGAGCGTTGACCCTCCAGCAGAAAGACCAACATAAATCAATATGGTTTATTTTGTGAGAGTCAATAATGTCAAACCCTCAAGGAATTTGCGATGTTGCGATCGCAACTAGGGATTCAGCCAATCCCCGTGAATTCTGCGTGGCCCTGCAATTCAGTCCAATAACAGCAACATTTCCGTAATTTTAACCAATCTGCCTAAAAATTCCGGTCGATTCGGCGGCACAGCGTGGCTAAAGTCCATCTGCCTGTGTAAGGCACATCAACTTTCAAAGCTGGCAGCCACCATCAGCCCCCGGGAGTCGCCCAGTGCGACCGGAATCACCAGTTTCTTAGTCTGGTTAAAAATGAAAAAAGATTAAATCAGGGATTTCTCCTTTAATTGGCCATGTAATGTTGTTACATACACGGAATTTGTCCTCTGCATTTAACCCATCCCTGAGGAGCAGTGGGCAGCCATTTGTGCGGCTGCCTGGGGTTAAGGGACTTGCTCAACATCCCACAGTGATGGCCCAGGTGAGGCTTGAACCGTCAACCCTCCGATTACAAGCCCAGAGTCCTTAACCACCAGGCCACCACTCCACAGACAACAGCCAAACTGACTCTTTTGAGCAAAATAGCGTCAAACGTGTCTAACAAACACAACCGTTTAATGATCTCCTGCTGCTCTACAAAGACTTTTAAAGAAAACAACCTGATTAAAATGGTAGCAGTGATAAATATCGTTGGTTCTTGCGCCCCCTGGTGGTATCTCCACACACAAACTTCCAAATTGCTGAACACATGAGACTCTGCTGAGTGCATTGATGAGATTCTCACAGGAAAATAACCATTTATTTATTTTAGGATTTTTTATTTTTGTCTCAAAAACTAATTCTCTGTAATATTCTCTGCACTGGAAACCTTTAAAATGATAGAAATATACCACATCTTGTTAAATTATTGTTAATCTGAGTTCTTTTCTTTATTATTATGAAATAATTCAAACGCAATCAGTTTGTTTTTTTGGCAAATTGACCAGTTTAGGCAACGTTATGGAAAATAATAAAGCCTTAAAATGCAACAAATTTTGCCACATTTTTTTGGAAAAGTTTCCACCAAATCAGGCATTTTAGGCCACAACAATCACAGAAATATGCTGTGAAATCCTGGAGGGACTGTAATGAGCACCCCAATCAGAAAATATTTGGTTGAAAGATTTTGAAGATCCACTAACTCTAAAACTGAAAGTTTGACCTGATGGTGGCGCTGCAATAAAGGTCAAAGGTCATATCATCACCACAACCAATAGGGTTCATACTCTAGTGCTCATTGGATGAAAACATTCAAGATAAATTCATTATAATGTAAAAGTTTGACCTGATGGTGGCGCTAGAGAACAGGTCACGGTTTCATTATCAAGGGATTATTAATGGATTCCACAAATAAACAAAGTGTCTGACACAAAAAACTTGGTCTGGTCTTCTGAAAATCATTTTCTGGAGGTAAATATCCCTGGGGTCAGATTGATCCCAAGGGTAAAATGTGCTAATATTATTTGAGAAAAAGCAATTTTTCCTCAAACTGGGTCAAACCGGAAGGAAATCCATTGTTGGAAGTGAAAGCACATCAGAGCTGTCATCCATTCATCCCACTTTGTCTCTGTGGTAGAACTTATTACAGCTTTAATCAGGAGGCTCACAGAGAGCTGTCAGCACCTCCAGCAGCATGACGGAGTCTCTACGTGTAATAATCATAACCTTTTCTTTACTACACGAACATTTGGCTGTGCTCCACTGAGCTCTGATGGCCTTCTTATCAGCCCCGTGTTCCTCCTGCTCTATGAACGGCTGAATTATGAAGTGAATTAAAAGGTGTGACAATAGCCTTTTGGAGCTTTTATCTCCAATATACAGTACGTGAAGTGCAACCATTGGCTGCATATAAAGCCTTTTTTAAAGAGATTTTATAGACGTCTCCTTCAACAATGTGGGAACTTTTACAACCGTTAGACGTTCAAAACCAGCGCTGCCAGATAAAGTTGATGATTTCCTCCAAAATCTAGTAGAAAAAGAATAGAAAATATCTTTGCATGTAAAAAAAAAGAAAAAAAACCAATCAATCATGTCATTAAACTTTTAATAAAATAAGGAATAACTGGGAATTTTATTTAATTCAGTAAAATTTTATGTACAGTACATAGAAATTCAGTTCTCAGAGATGTTGCTTTACTTTCGTCATGTTCATTCAGATGGTCATGTGACCACACTGATTTTATTACCATTAGCCTCTGTGAAGCTAAAAATAATAGAACACACACTGTTTCATGTTTTATCTACTCTATGAACTCTATACTCTACGTATCTACTCTATGTTTCTACTCTATATTCTCTCTATCTATGTCTCTATGTTGTCTACATTTATGAACCTACTCTGTCTCTATCTATTATGTCTATTTTTGTATCCATTACTGTATGTACTCTATGTTTGCTCTATGTATGCATCTACTTCCTGCTTTGTCTAATAATTCAATGTTCAATCTATGTTTCTATTTTTTCACTGTTTTTACACTATGTTGTCTATGTTTCTACTTGGTTATCTTTACTTATGTTTCTACTCTATGTCGTCTCTATCTATGTTTATACTCTATATTGTATCTATGTCATCTCTATCTAATAACTCGGTGGTTGAGTTTGACGTGTTTGCGTTAGGCCAAGCTTTGCTCCTGTGTGTGTGTGTGTGTGTGTGTGTGTGTGTGTGTGTGTGTGTCACTATTGCATGAGGACGAGCTGTTAGCATAGGAAGCTCATGCACAGTGTCTATTATCTGTCAAACAACATCTGGAGGAGGAGAGCTGATGTTCATCCTCAATCACTGGAGATAAATCACCCAGAGCAGGAGGAGAAAGACAAACACAGCCCTGCAGAGCTAAAAACTAACCAATGACAACAACTCAGGCTTCAGTGAAGCATCGTGTGCTAACAGCTGGAATATAAGGCTGCTGCGTTCACAGCTGGAACGGATGGAGGATTTAACGCCTGGATCTACATCAGACTGAGCTTCTCAAAGCTCCACACTGAGACATTAAACCCACCAGTAACAAGCGCAGCAGGAAAAGACCATAAAATCATAACTCATCGATTGGTTTGTTTAAAGTCCTTAACGTCCGTCAAAATTCAAAACTTCAGACACAGACAAAACCAAGTAGCGTTTTCAGGCGTTTGCATGTTCTCCAAATATTTCAACCACTGCCTGAAGAAAAACATGCGTGTGTTTGAGAAAGCAGAGTGTAGAGTGCAGAGAAACAGATTCACCATCAGTTCTGATTATTCGGATTTTAAAAACTGTGATTTCCTACAGTTCATCAGTTAATCGCTTTTTTGGATTCCAAACAGCGTGGAACCTTTCTCAATTCATGAGTTCCCGACAAACCCATAATACTGATACACAGATGTTGATCATTTTAGTTTAAATAAATTCACTGGATGGAAAACAAAAGTCCAGTCATGTGCAAATTGTGCAAGAAAGAGTTTGCCAATCACCGGAGCTCTTCTAGTCTCAGCTAATACCTCAATGCTAAACATGTAGCAGCTAGCACCTCAATGCTAAACATGTAGCAGCTACTACCTCAATGCTAAACATGTAGCAGCTACTACCTCAATGCTAAACATGTAGCAGCTATCACCTCAATGCTAAACATGTAGCAGCTATCACCTCAATGCTAAACATGTAGCAGCTAGCGCCTCAATGCTAAACATGTGGCAGGTAATTACCACCTCAATGCTAAACATGTCTGCTCCATGTCTGCATACGATTCATTTTATATTTTTCTGGTTGTGTTTTTTTAAAGCTTCTTCAGGGGTTTTTTCTACTTTATTAGTGCAGCTCAGCCCTCTTTAATCCAAACATTCAGACGTGGGTAACCCTGATGGACGTGTTGTGCAGAATCCAGCTGAGACACACACCAGAAGGATGGGTTTGACCATACTTACGAGGACCCTCAGTCCCCACCGACGCACACTGAAGGTGAAATGGAGAAACTCACCGTGTTCTCTGTGAAATTGTAATCCAGCGAGTACTGTAACTTTCCCAGTTTCTGGTCCTCCTTGGGCTCGACTTCTTTCTCCGTTTCCGTCAGCCCTGTCTCTGCGTCCTCCTCATCCTTCAAGGCCTGAAGGAGACACCCACCAACAGTCAGTGCCGCCCGTTTGTCGTGGTCGCCCGGCAACAACCTGTCGCCGGCCGTTCCCCCGCCCACGTCCGGCCTGCAGCGGACCTACTCCTGAAAAGGCTTTTTTTTTTTCAATGATGTAACGAGGGTCAAACAAAGGGAAAGCAAGCACTAAGACACCAGGACATGCTCTGTGATGCACTACAGCCCTGGAGCCGCTTCTATCAATCTGTGGCTTTATCGTTCTAAAGGGAGGAAAGATCATAGGATGGCACCAGAAATGAGAGCAATGGGCAGGCATTGGGGGGGCGGGGGGATAAAGAGAGGGGAGGGGAGAGGAGAATAGAGAGAGAGAGAGAAGCGACCAGAAGAAATCACAGCGAGACATTTCCCGAGATGCTTTTCAAGCTGGGGTTGGGGGGCAGGGGTGGAGTAGCTGTTTCTGTAGCCTGGCACTGAGGTGAGGGAAGCAAGGGGTGGAGGAGGACAGGGGGGGCGTGGATAGAGGGAGGGAGGGGGGGCTTCTTTTCTAAGGCCAACATGCAATTGAAGAGGCAAAGACTGTTTCTCAAGGTCATTCATTCAAGGTCAGCGCTTGCCTTCTACCAAGTCTCTGAGTCACGTGTCATGCACAGCATTCCCTGTTGAAAGGCCAGTGCTCATTCCCCCCCCCCCCCCCCCCCCCCCCCCCCCCCCATTCCTGAGTCCGCTCACACCCTCGGACCAAACCGGTCCTCAGCTCTAGTGCCGACCCTCCCCATTGGCCGATGGGAGCTACAAGCGTCATGCCAGCAGTGGGTGTTGGTACTAAAGGGTCTCAATGTTGTTCACTTTGTTACTTTGGAGCTCATGTGAAAGCAAGAGGCTGAACAACGTCGAGGGAAGAGGCCGTGACAACGGAAAATTTAATTTGAGGCTCATTTTCTGATTGCGGCAAGAAAGTGTCCAGCAGAGATTCTCAACGCGTGGGTCAGGACCTGAAAGCGGGTCACGGGAATTGAACTTTTCCTTCAGAGAAACTGATCTGATTTAATTTTTTTTGATGATTAATTTCATATTGCATCATGTACTGCATTTTCCCAGCGTTGGTGTTGCAGTGTTTCCCACACATTTATTTATTTGTCAAAGTTGGAACTGTCCCCCCTGCTGTTGTAGATTTTTATTCTCTTTCTGTAAACAAAAGAAGTTTACATCAATATATTTTCCTGATCATTTATAGCAACCACGAGCAGCACAAGTTGTCATTTTGACTAAAAAAGCTACTAAATGATCTAAAAAGCATTCAGAAGCATTAGGCCTGCTTTTTAGATCATTTAGCAGCTTTTTTAGTCAAAGTGACAACTTAGGCTGATTTTGGTTGCTCTAAACAATGCTTTAGACAATGAAGCAGAGAACAACAGCTCTGGTAAGGGGCCTTTAATTTGCCTTAAAAAGTGTGCTCATAGGCTCTAATGGTGGAAGTTAGAGAGTAAATTTGTCTACTACTAAATCACAAAGTTGGAACTGTCGCCCCCTGTGGTTTTTATCCTCTTTTGGTAAACAAAAGAGGTTTACATCAACATATTTTCTTGGTTATTTAGAACAACAAAAGCAGCACAAGTTGTCATTTTGACTGAGAAATCTACTAAATGATCTAAAAATCAGGCTGAATGTTTCACTCCAATAGAAAACAATGGGACGTTTACAGGCAGTGGGGCCGTGTGACATCATCAATCACGTGATTTTAAGATGGAGGAACACAGGCTCTAAAACTGTATAGTCCTACTTTTAAAAGACGATTAAATGAAAACGGTGCAGAATAATGTGTTTTGTTAGACATACTGTAGATCTACTAATAAGTACATTTTAAAGATTGTAGGTCAAACGTTTAACAGCTCTAACGCCAACAGTCGTTTGTAATGACACGACCGTTAAAAAACTGCAAGTCCTGCATGTTTTTATTAAGTGTATTTTGTCATTTTAACATGTTCCCGTTATTTGCATCGCGGTTTTTTATTAAGTTGTGATTGTGGGTCCTGATGCCAGAGCAGTTGAGAATCTCTGCTGTGGAATAATCGAGGAAACCTCATTTACTCGCTGGAAACTATTTCCAGGAAAAGCAGAGAAATGTTCTCTTAAACCTATTATTTTTTTACCGTGTGTCTCAATCGTTCTGCACTTTCTCGCCGCCTTCAAACGAAAACCAAAGGGATCGAAAAGTTGGACCCAGGAATTCGGCGTGGTTCAACCTCTCCGTTGCGCACCCAGTGTTTCTCAGACATATATATGTGCATATGCAAGTCGTACGCACATATATACTGTGGATATACATGTACTGTATGCATAGTTACATATATTTGGTTCTAGGGGAGTTGTAGTTGTTGTCAAGAGGCTAGTAAACAAAAAAACGTCAGAGCAGCAGGCTTAAGAAGATCCAACAGCAATTGGGAACCTACCGCCAGTGACCATCCCGAACAGTCATCAGACACAACACAGATAAGGAGGACATAGAAGGAAGAAACACAAATTAAAACAACCACACACAGGAGTTATCACACCAGAGTCTGGGCACACCTCGACAAATGACCCCAACCTCCCACAGACCAGCGGGAAATTAGCTCTTTTATTTTGAAAGGATGAATTAAAAAAGAATCTGACGGAGTCGGAAACAAAAGTGTCTAAATATTCATTAAAGGTTTCAAATTTTAAAACAATTTAATTTCAGGTCTGATTCCAAAACAATCTGTGATTCTCGACTAATTTAATAGTAATAAAATATAATATATCACGTAAAGCTCTGGTTGGATGTCACAGGCTTTGGTTGGATGCTACAGGCTTTGGTTGGATGCTACAGGCTTTGGTTGTATGCCACAGGCTTTGGTTGGATGCTACAGGCTTTGGTTGGATGCTACAGGCTTTGGTTGTATGCCACAGGCTCTGGTTGGATGTCACAGGCTTTGGTTGGATGCCACAAGCTTTGGTTGGATGCTACAGGCTTTGGTTGGATGCTATAGGCTTTGGTTGGATGCTACAGGCTTTGGTTGGATGCTATAGGCTTTGGTTGGATGCTACAGGCTTTGGTTGGATGCTACAGGCTTTGGTTGGATGCTACAGGCTTTGGTTGGATGCTACAGGCTTTGGTTGGACGCTACAGGCTTTGGTTGTATGCCACAGGCTTTGGTTGGATGCTACAGGCTTTGGTTGTATGCCACAGGCTTTGGTTGGATGCTACAGGCTTTGGTTGGACGCTACAGGCTTTGGTTGGACGCTACAGGCTTTGGTTGTATGCCACAGGTTTTGGTTGGATGCTACAGGCTTTGGTTGGATGCTACAGGCTTTGGTTGAATGCCACAGGCTTTGGTTGGACTCTACAGGCTTTGGTTGGATGCCACAGGCTTTGGTTGGATGCTACAGGCTTTGGTTGGATGCTATAGGCTTTGGTTGGATGGTACAGGCTTTGGTTGGATGCTACAGGCTTTGGTTGGATGGTACAGGCTTTGGTTGGATGCTATAGGCTTTGGTTGGATGCTATAGGCTTTGGTTGGATGCTATAGGCTTTGGTTGGATGCTACAGGCTTTGGTTGGATGGTACAGGCTTTGGTTGGATGCTACAGGCTTTGGTTGGATTCTATAGGCTTTGGTTGGATGCTATAGGCTTTGGTTGGATGCTATAGGCTGTGGTTGGATGCTACAGGCTTTGGTTGGATGCTACAGGCTTTGGTTGGATGCTATAGGCTGTGGTTGGATGCTACAGGCTTTGGTTGGATGCTACAGGCTTTGGTTGGATGCTATAGGCTTTGGTTGGATGCTACAGGCTTTGGTTGGATTCTATAGGCTGTGGTTGGATGCTACAGGCTTTGGTTGGATGCTATAGGCTGTGGTTGGATGCTACAGGCTTTGGTTGGATTCTATAGGCTGTGGTTGGATGCTACAGGCTTTGGTTGGATGCTATAGGCTGTGGTTGGATGCTACAGGCTTTGGTTGGATGCTACAGGCTTTGGTTGGATGCTATAGGCTGTGATTGGATGCTACAGGCTTTGGTTGGATGCTGGTTAGGGATGGGAGTCATTTCTCTGGGTGGATACCACTTCATTGTTTCTCACAGCTGATCTTCACATCACATCTCACACAAGTTAAGAAAACACTGACACAAGTCGGGAAGTCCAGCTAATCACTTTCATTACGCAGCGAGAACCCAGTGGAACGTTCCACAGCACTGACTAATTCTCTCATTAAAAACATCATTATCTTAATAATGTTACATTAATTAAACACAGGATGCTCCAATCACTGTAGGAAACACATCCATCTGAAAACTAATGAAATCCCATTTTCTAATTACAATCATGATTCACTGTATTTAATATCCTGATGTTACTTATTCTTCTTTGCTTTGTACGGCAGACGATTAGGGACAATTTAAATGTAGCAAATATTTTTGGGCAAATCAAAAATAAAGACAAAATGTCAAAAATAAAGTCAAAATTTTAAAAATTACCTCAAAATACAATTTGGACTTTATTAGCAAACCTTCGACTTTAGTATTTTGAGTTCATTTTTTAAATTTTGACTTTAATCCCAACATTTCAACTTTATTCTCGACTTTTCAACTTTAATCTAAAAATTTCAACTTTGATCTCGACTTTTCAAATTAATTTTTGACATTGCAATTTTAATCTAGAAATTTCAACTTTGATCTCGACTTTATATTCTCATAATTTCAACTTTATTCTCAACATTTCCACTTTATATTTCAACTTTATTCTTGAAATTTTGACTTTATTTTTGAAATTTCAACTTTCATCTCAACTTCATATTTCAACTTTATTCTCAAAATTGTTACTTTATTCTTGAAATTTCAACTTTAATTTTGAAATTTCAACTTTCATCTTGACATCTCAACTTTATTCTCAACATTTCGACTTTTATCTCGACTTTTCAATTTTATCCCCAACTTTATATTTCAACTTTATTCTCAAAATTTTGAATTTATTCTTGAAATTTTAACTTTAATTTTGAAATTTAAATTTTAATCCCAAAATTTAAATTTTGATCTCGAATTTTCAACTTTATTCTTGACATTTCGACTCATATCTCGACTTTATTCCCAACTTTAGATTTCGACTTTATTCTCAACATTTTGACTTTAATCTAAACATTTTAACTTTGATGTCATCATTACAACTTTAATCTCGACATTTCAACTTTACTCTCAGAATTTCGACTCTATTCTTAAGATTTCAACTTTATTCTCAACATTTCAACTTTAATCTTGAAATTTCAACTTTCATCTCAACATTTCAACTTTATTCTTTATTTGGCTTTTTTTATTGAAAACATTTGAAAGTAGAGTCACAGAAATTTGGTAATTCATGAAAGCTTTTCATATTTTCAGATTAAGGGTTTTTGTTAAATGCTGAGAAAAGTAAGGCTGACTGAAAGTCCTGTGGCTACAACTGTTGACAAATTGAACCTTAATTACACAAAAACAACCTGAAACTGTGTTTTTTAATATTCAGGAATAAACAAGGTGTTCTATTTATTATTATTATGTGATCAGTAATCAGTGATGGGAGCAGTCCTATAAAAGCCACTTTAAATAAACACATACTGTATATAAACATGATCAGAGGAAAAGAAGTGAAAGCGTGACGTTTCCCTGGAGCTGAACAAACGTGGTTACCTCGGTTTTGGCCCCGTCCATCACGTCCTTCATGTTGATGGCGTTCTTGCCCTTGTCCTTTCCCTTCTTTTTGTTCTTCTTCTTGAATATCCACTTTTTGCAGACGCAGAAGCAGCATGCTAACACCAGGATGATGGCCACGAACGCGATGGAGACGATGGCCCATGACGGCACTGAGGAAGGAACCCACAGGAAGCCGTCAGTGTCGCTAACATCAACGGTAAACAATGTAAATATAAATATCTGGGAGCAGATTACTGGCCCTCGTGTTGCATCTTTAGCCACGCCTTCCTTTGATATATTCATTATATCATAATCAGTGAGGATTTATATTCACACAACTGATAAAAAAAAGTCAATTTTTTGCTCATGTGAAGTGTTTGATTCCTACTACGTGTAATGTTTATCTTGCATGTCACGGCTACAGGCTCTAATAAGATAATCATGGATTACTCGTTGATTTAATGACAACTAATCAAATATAGAAATATCACACACTGATTAAATGTCAGCGAGTGAAAATCAGCTTTTTTTTTCTTTGTGCAAACAAACACATTTTGCGTCGTTTTCTATCGCTGGCTCTGATTGGAGGAAGTGGACGGATCAAAGGCAACAGCTGCTGCAAACACAAACACAACCACACGTCTACAACTGTGGCCCCTGTCACACACTGATGGAGCTTTAAGGGAGGGATTCAAACCTGAGACCCTCTGATAACTAACCCCGAAACCAAAGGGATTTTAGTTGGGCTAAAGTGTTGTTTTCACTCATTTTTATTGTTTTCAATTTGTGTATTTTTCAATCTATGTATGATTTTCTTCTGTTTTGTATGTTTTAGTTGTCAATTTGTGTATTATTGTTTTCCTTTTGTGTTTTTCTTTGATTTTTTTTCTAGAAGATTTGTGTTTCAGACCTATTTTTTTGTGTATTTTTGTTGGCCTCGTGTGTTTTTGAAACCAAATTGTGTAGTCTGTTGTTTTTTTGTGTCATTTTGTGTGTTTTTGCAGGAATTTTGTGCATTTTGTGTATCTCTGCTGGCATTTGTGTATTGTTCTATTTGTTTTACTGTAAAATTCTGTGTATTTTTCTTTCTATTTGCATATTTTTTCCATTATTTTTGTGTGTCTTTGTTATCATTTTGTTTATCTTTCAGTCTATTTGTGTGTTTTTCTTTAAATTTGTCTGTTATGGTGTTCATGTTGTGTGTTTTAAATGTCTATGTTTGTTTTTCTTTAATTGTATGTGTTAAAGTGTTTTTGTAGTCATTTTTGTGTTTTTCTGCTGGCATTTGTGTATTGATCTGTTTATTTGACTGTAAATTTCTGTGTGCTTCTTTGTCATTTTGTTTCTTCCTATTTATGTGTTTTTTCTGTTATTTTTGAAGCCAATTTGTGTATTCTGTTGTCTTTTTTTGTATTTTCATTGTCATTTTGATCCATTTGTGTGTTATTCTTTAATTTTGTGTGTTAATAGTCATTTTGATTGTTTTGCAGCCATTTTGCGTATTTTTCTTGTCATTTTCTGTGTTCTTGTCGTCATACAGTGTGTTGTGTGTTTTTCATTTATTTTGTGTGTTTTTTTTAGTTATTTTGTGTATTTATTTTGTGGGATACATTCAATTAGACTGAGGGTCGCCAGTATTTTCTCATAAATCCCACAAACTAATATCAAAAGTGTGAATAAAAACTTGTGTGGGAGGAAAACTCCAGAAAGACTCATCAGAAACAGAAAAACAAGTTACTCTGTCTCTATTTTTTGCGAGGTCTGAGAGAGACGAGGGGAATCGATCTTTTGCTGACAAAATCAATAAGCACTCTGCACCGAGGAAGAAGTGTGAGACGAGCTCTAAAATAACTCGGGGATCTGCAGCTCGGGCTGTGATGGAGGTCAGGACGGGCCTGGGTTACAGAGCTGCAGGCGTTCACAAACACTGATGGATGACAGGTGTGTCAAAGCTACTTAAAGTAACCCCTGAAAGCTCATAGATATTATCTACACACACATTTCTATGACAGACACATCCTTAAAGTCTCTGATTTCAGATTATAAATACCAACTGTTCACTGATCGTCAACAGACATTACAGAACCAAACTTCAAGCTCACACTTCAACACAGGGGTGGACTGATCATCTGGTGTAGCGAGGTGGGCCAGTATGGTCCGCTACGTGTTTTTTTTTTTGACAAGCGAGTGGAGGCAGACATGGTAACAGGTGGCCAAAAATGAAAGAAAAAGAAGAAAAGAGAGTAAAGTAACTAAAATTGGCCAAAAGCAGTGAAAAGTGGCCAAAAAATCTGCAAATAAAGAGGAACCAGGTGGTGATGGCAAAGGGAAGCTTTAATGGGCAAAATGTGACAAATAATAGTGAAAAAAGTACAAATGTGGAAGAAAAAGAGGCAAAATGTAGGGAAAAGAAAACAAGTGGTATTTATTGGGAAAAAGCTACTGTAGCTTATTTGGAGAAAAAGTGGCCAAAAAAAAATTTAAAGAAAGGACAAAAATTGGATGAAAGTGTCAAAAAGGACTTGTGAAAATGGACAAAAATTGGAGAAAAGGGGTATTCATTGGCAAAAGGAAGCTAAAGTCTGAAAAAAGTGTTAAAACCTTTTGAAAAGGGGTAAAAATGAGACACAGGAAGTTGCAAAATGGCCAAAGGAAATTGGTAAAAAGGGGTTAAAAGTTTCCCCCTTTTAAAGTTTTCTGGGGGAATAATAATTAAAATTCAGACATAAAATGCCACATGTTGAGCCTCAATGAAAATCCCTGGGCCTGATATTTTCCCCAGTCCACCTGTTTCAACATGTCCTTCAACGCTTCCAAAAAACGGCCCAAAATTTCATCAACATTTATAAAAATTGATGCAAAGGTGCTGAAATCGATATTTATTTCAATTAAATCTTTACTGAAACCCTAGTTTTCTGACGATAGCAGCACAACGCAGAGTACTTTCAGCGCAAACATGGCGTACGCAGATGCTGCTCCACTAGATAAGACGCCTCAGCTGAAGTTTAGAACCATTTTCGCTTTTAAAACAAGTTCTCATGAAACGGCCAAGCCCGCGGAACGAAATCGAGATCTACGTTGAATTATCTTTGAAACGATATATCGCACGAGTTCTACGTTTCACGCTGATTTCCCGATCCTGTGTAAAATTCCTGGTGAGAACATTACATTATGTCAAACTTTATTACCTCAGTGTTCTGGACACACTGTTCCCTTAGATGATTGTTTATATTCATTGAAGTAATACTTACTACTTTAATAACTAGCTATAACCAGGACTGTCTTTTTTATTGTTTATGGACCAAACAGAAAATAAAGAACTTTCATATTTGTGACTGCATTGTCTACATAAATATTGATATTTCTAATAATTCAAGTAGAGAATTCATATTAACAGTGTTTTCTCTGAGTATATGTGTAATATCCAAGTAAAATTAAAAAAATATATCAATACTGAATCTAATCGAATCAAAATTAATCAATTCGAAATCCGAATAATCGAAATCGATTCAGGAAACTGGCCGTGCTACCAGCTCTAGTGGTAAATAAGTTTCTCTAATTTCTAATTGCCATGTAAAGCTTACTGTATGTCCGTGCATTAAACACAGGTTAGTGTCCACAGACTTGTGGCCACATTGCGTCTCTCACCACCTTTACACACGTGTTTTGTCTGCTAGCCCCAAATGGACAATCTGTCAGAATTGACGTTCAATTTGCCAGATAAGCACGCGTTGTTTTTAG